>NC_081311.1:195812500-195847500 GCF_026419965.1 Kogia breviceps
CTGGGCCAGGTGTGTGCTCAGCTCTTGAGGTAGGGCCCTGGCTTCTGCAGGACTCCTTTTTCTAAGGGTGGTGGTTCTAAGAATGGCATGAGTTTATGACTTGCAGACTTCCACTGCTCTCTGAAGACTCGCCATCTGTCCACCCTTGTGGGGTTCCAGCCTTGATCACCCCCATTTTACATCAATCTATCCTTCTGACTCCTGCCCTGCCCGTGCACTTCAACCTCCAGCATCAGACACAAAGATAGCAGCCTTACAGATACATGGAAACAAATACAGATATGCCGATATATAGACTTCTAGTGGTTCTTCCTCTCTGATGAACTCTGATACACATGCCCACTCTCATATATAAAAATATATATGATATACACTTATACATATATAAATACATGTAATATGGAGAGAAATAAATCAAAGACATTAAATAATTGTTAACAATTATTGAACCTAAATAGTGAGCACATGAATGTTTATTTTACTATTCTTTCAAATTCTTTTGTATCTTTTTATTTTTATTTTTTTGTGTGTGGTACACTGGCCTGTCACTGTTGTGGGCTCTCCCGTTGCGGAGCACAGGCTCCGGACGCGCAGGCTCAGTGGCCATGGCTCACAGGCCCAGCCGCTCCGCGGCACGTGGGATCCTCCCGGACCAGGACACGAACCCGCGTCCCCTGCATCGGCAGGTGGACTCCCAACCACTGCGCCACCAGGGAAGCCCCTTTTGTTTTTTGAACTTATCCACATAAATGATTTGGGGAAAGACAGAATGGCTCTTAGTAATGAGTAAAGTTTCCAGATTCTCAGTCCAAAGGACTATGGAGTAATGTCTCAGCAAATAACTTTTTTAAAGTGAAATTAAGCAGTATGCTCTTTTAATGTGTTGAAGGGCCCGGTAGGCGCCAGGCACTGTCCTGGACGCTGAAGATTCTGTGGTGAACCAGACTACCAGAGTTCCTGCCCCCATGTAGTTTACAGTCTAGTGTTTTGTTTGTTTGTTTGTTTTGTTTGTGTCTTGTTTTGTTTTTAGACATCTACAATTAATTGCGAGTCTTACATTTTGGCCCCTCACGGCTACGTCTAACGGCAATAAATAATGCAGATGGCAGTCACTAATCGAAGATTTCCTCTGAAGAGTAGGCATTACCTGACCTTCCTCGTTTACCAGCTGGATCCTATCATGCGCTTGGTCGGATCAATGAATAGGATGCCAGGGGCCACGGTCCTCCACGTGTGCATAAACAGTGATACTGACCTAAGCCAAAGAACCACTGGAGTTGCCAGCGTCTCTTTTCCTCAGGGACCAGCCTCTAAGTAGCATATCTGGGCAGTGCTTTTGTGGGAGATGGTGAGTAGAGGGTAGTGGGGGGTGTGACGCTAGATTGTGGATCCCTGGACAGGAGGTAGGAGGGTGATGTATGGAGAGATACTGGAGAAGTGCATACACCCCACAAGTTGGGATCCGCATTTACTAACAAGACCAAGTGTTGCTATTGTAACAACACTATAAAGATTTTAAATGTCTTAAATGACAGTACTTTGGGATTGCACCTTTTTTCCTTTGGCAAACCCCAAACAGGAAATCAAACATGTACAATTTGGAAGGGAAGGAATGAGTGAAAGATTAAAGTATGATTTTAAAAACCACTCAGCTTCTGTAAGCTCAAACCCAGAGGAAAAACTTAGCAGTTATCATTGTCTGCTAGTGAATCAAGTCCAGTTCAGCAGCATTGTCTCAAATGTCTATTCTGTTTTGGGGAGGGGATGAGATTAAGACAAAAATTCATAAATTGTGCACAGGGAGATTAAGACAAAGAAAGGAAATCTTTTTTGTAAGATTTCAACAGTGAAAATTTGGAGAAAAAGATGAGTGCCTGTTTGCCCTAAGATCCATTCCTTTCCCAATCTCTTTCTTGTCTATAACCCAGGAGGCCTGACCCCTGCAGGTGACACTTCCCAGGCTCCCTTATTGTGGTAGACAGCCTACTGGCCCCCCAAAGATATGTCCACATCCTAATTCCCAGGACCTGTAAATGTAATTCTTTACATGGCAAAAGGGACTTTGAAGATGTGTTTAAGTGAAGAGATCTTGAGATGGGAAGTTTACCCTGAAGTATACAGGTGGATCGGCTCTAATTGGTCAGTCAGAGAAGGATATGTGACAACAGAAGCAGAAAGTGGGAACAAAAAGTCAGAGAGAAATTCGAGGATGTTACGCTGCTGGCTTTAAAGGGGGAAGAAATGGCTAGGAGCCAAGGAATGCAAGAGACGCAGTTCTAGAGCTGGAAAAGGCAAGGAAACTGTCTCCCCTCAAGCCTCCAGAAGGAACCAGTCCTGCCAACACTGTGACTTTAGCCCAGAGAAACAGATTCTGGACTTCCGACCTTCTGAATTGTACAATAATAAATTTGTGTCATTGTGAGTTGTAAGTTTGTGCTAATTTGTTACAGAAGCGATAGGAAACTAATGCACCGATCAACCGGCTTCCAGATAGAATTGGCCAAAGGGAGGCACTGTTGAGAGTTTAGAGGGTGAAGGAAGGCAAAAGCCAAAGATTTCTTTTCCTCTCTCTCTGCCTTTCGTGGCATCAATGGCAGGGGACATGGCTCCTCCTTGGATCCAGCTCAGACCAGACACACCCAGCTTCTAACGCAGGACCCCATCCCTGTGTTTTGGTAGCACCACCTCTTCCCTTTGTTTCTCCACCTGGCAATGACATCAGCTTCAGTCTGTTGCTAATCTCTGGGTTGCCTCACTGATTCGTGTTGGGCTTCTCAACGAAAAATCTCAAATGATGGGCATGAAAAATACATATATTTCTAGTAATTATACCTATATAGTCTTTAATATATATTTCAGCAAGTTTGTTAAGATCCCTTCCCAGCTGTACCACCCCACCTCCTATTAGCAGTGCTGTCACAGGCCGTGCCACCGTTGTATCAAAATCAAGTTTGACTTGTTGTAGAAATGTTTTTATAACCAATGTGCATTGATTCCAGTTATCTCTTTGTTTATGACATAAAAGCAACAACAGCATTGCTTTGATTAAGATGCTCATATAAAACATCACCTCTGAGATTGGCTATTGTTCTTTCACTGTATTATCAAGTACATTAGTATATCATACTTTATAATCTTAAGTAATGATGATCTCACCCATGACATTTCATATCTTATTATTCTGTAATAGCCAGCCTCTAAGATGGCCACAAATGATTCTCATCACCTGGTATTTATACCCTGCACATTGAATCGGTACTGGCCCTGTGTAGAATATAGCAGAAATGACAGTGTGTGATTTCTGAGGCTATGTCTAAACAACATTTTAATTTCTATTTTGCTCCCTTATTCAAGTTTTCTACATATTTACTGATTTTTCGCTCTATTTTAAAAAATCTTCTATGGAGTACAAAAGAAGTGAAATCTCACACTGTAATTGTGAATTTGTCAATTTCATTTTCCTCTCTATCAGTTTTTGTATTTTGAAACTCTGTTATTAGATGCATACACATTTAAAATTGCTATGCTCTCTTGGTGAACTTTATAACTATGAAATGTTTATCCCTTTTAATATTGCTTGCTCTGAAATTTGCTTTGTCTGCTATTAATAAAAACACTCTAGCTTTCTTTTGATCAGTGTTTGCTTGATATATCCTTTCTATATCCTTCTACTTTTAACCTATTGGTGTCTTTATGTTTAAAGTGGATTTCTTGTTGACAGCATAAAGTTGAGTTTTGTTGTTTTATCTACTTGGAAAGTCTCTGCCCTTTAACTGATAGGTATATCAGTCAGGGTTCAACTGGAGACTGGGAGTTAGTAGGAGTAGATATTAAGAGGGCTGCTGCAAGGAGCTGGCTTATGTGAGTGTGGGAAAATCTGAAGTTGCAGAGGTGGCCGTCTGGAAGGGGAGACTGGAGCTCTCAAGCAACAGCTGAAGCTGCTGTTCACAGGCAGAATTGCTCCTTCATCAGGGAAGCCTCAGTTCTGCATCTAGGATAGTCTCATTTACTGACAGTCAGCTGATTATGGACTCTCCATTCATTCATTCCAGTTCAATTGAAATATAACTGACATACAGCACTGTATAAATTTCAGGTGTACAGCATAATGATTTGACCTACATACATCATGAAACGATTATTAAAATAAGTTTAGTGAACATCCGTCATCTCATACAGATACATTAAAGAAATCGAAAAAATATTTCTTTCTTTGTGAAGAGAACTCTTAGGATTTACTCTCTCATCAACTTTCATAGATCACGTAAAACAGTGTTAATTGTTTGTCATGCTGTACATCACAGCCGTAGTGCTTATTTAACTTGTAACTGGAAGCTTGTACCTTGTGACCACGTTTATCAGATTCCCCCTCTCCCGACCCTCCCCACCTCTGCTCTTTTTTTCTATGAGTTTGTTTGTTTGTTTTTGAAGTGTAATTGACCTGCAGCACTATGTTATTTCCTGTTACACAGCATCAGAATCTACTTTCAAATAATATTAAATCATTTTATATATAATGTAAGAATTTACAACAGTATATTTCTGTTCTCTCTCTCTTACACTTTGTGTTGTCCTTTTCATATATTTTACTTTTAAATATGTTATCAAGCCAACAGTATGTTATTAATTTTTTAAAAACAGGTAATTATATTTTAAAAGAATTTAAAGATAGAAAAATGTCTTTTATGTTTACTCAAGTAATGATCATTTTCAGTGCTCTTTCTTCCTTTTGATAAAACCAAGTTTTCATCTGGTACCTTCTGCACAAACAACTTCCTTTAATATTTCTTGCAGTGGAGTTCTGATAGAAATATAGTCACTTAGCATTTGTTTTTCTGAAAAAGTCTTTATTTTAAAAATAGTGTGTTTTTATCACTGAGTGAAGAATTCTGGGTTAATAGTTTTTTTTTCTTTCAGTGTTTTAGAAAAAATATTGCCTCACTGTCGTCTGGCTTGCATAACTTCAGATGGGAATTCTGCTGTCATTATTACCTGTTTCTCTCTGATCATGAAGTATCCTTCCTCTTAGGCAGATTTTAATATATATTTTTTCTTTGTCACTAGGTTTTAGAAATTTTATTATTATGTACCTTGTTACAGTTTTCTTCAAGTTAATTTTGCTTGACCTTCTTTGATTTGGGGGTTTATAGTTTTCATCAAATCTGGAAAACTTTGGAGTTAGCCATTTTTTCTTCAAATATCTTTTCTGTCTTCTGCCCTTTTCTCTTGGGATTCCATGTATGTATCTCAGACCAGCTGACTTTGTCCCATAGTAATTGATAGTCTGAACTTTTTTTTTTCTTGTCCTCTTTCTTTCTGTTTCATTTTGGATAGTTTCTGTTGCTTTGTATTCACATTTGTCTTTTTTTTCTGTAGCACCTATTTGATGTTAATTGCATCTAGTGCATTTCTCATTTCAGATATTTAATGTTTCACCTCCAGGTGTTCTATTTGGGTCTTTCGATATATTATAGTTCTTGCCTCATCACGCTCATGTTTTCTTATACCTTCTTGAACATACGTAGACTATTTATGATAGCCATTTCATCATCGTTTTTCACTAGTTTATTGTCCCTCTCATTTCTGGCTCAGTTTCTATTGATTAATTTTTCTCGTGCTTCCTTGTTTGTCTACTAGCTTCTGATGAGCACAGGACATTGTCGATTTTTTGTTCTTGAGCGCTAGATTTTTCGTATTCCGTTACTAGTGTCGAATTTTATTCTATCACTTGGTTAAATTAGTTGGAATTGGTTAGATATTTCTGAGCCTGCTTTTAAGCTTTGTTTGGGATCATCCACTGCAACTTTTAGTCTAGAGCTAATGCCCAGACAAGTAGCCCCACTACTAAAGCAATACCCTTTGAGGATTTTACCCAATGCCCCATATGTCTCAAGGTCTTTCCATTCTGCACGGTGGGGACACAAGCTATTCCCAACCCTACGTGAGTCCAGGGACTCCTTCTGCTTTCATTTCTTGGTGACTCTTTCCTGGACTCAGCTTTCCTCTCACATATTCACAGGTCAACGCTCAGCCCAAGATCTGAAGGCTCTTGTTTGGCAGTCTCCAGAATTCTCACTCTTTCTTGGTAGCTCTTTCCTTTCTAGTATTTTACCAGGAAAATTCTAGCCACTTTTGCCTTTCCAAACTTCAGTCTCCTTTTCCTCAACTCAGGGAGACCACTGGGCTCTGTTTGGGTTCCCTTTTCTGTCCTGCAGACTGGAAACTGTTTCTAGTCCATAAGCTGGGGAAATCTTAGGGCTTTTTCTGTTTCTTTCCTCTCAGGGAGCCTGTGCTTCCAATTATCCACTTTCTAAAATACATTATGTCATATATTTTGATCATCTTCTAGTTGTTTAAGGCAGGAGTGTCTCTGTTAATCCATCTTGGCTAGAAACGTCCAGTATTTGTTTTGGATAGTATAAAATATTTTCACAAAATAAACTTTTAATTTTTAAAGTTTTACTTCATAGAGATAAGGAAAGAGACACAATTGTAACCACAGGAGCGATCTTGGAGTTCTAGTTTACATTTCTAACTTTAAATCGCAGTAACTGACGTATAAAATTCTCATGGGGAAATTAAGCTAATAAACCACCACCTTTTCTCAGTTTCAGCAGCCAAGTTTTGTACACTAGCAGGGAATCCTTCAGGATCCATGAATTCGGTTACAATTTCCACTCCACAAGAATCTGTCAGGTCAGTGAGCTTCTAGCCTCTGTTCCTCCTTTAGCTGTGTAAGTTTATTTTTAGGCAGCAGAATTGAAAATGAGCTCTGCCCTCACTGTAATGATTGGCTAGGTCAACCCCAAATCTAATAGTGCTGACAACACAGTAACTTACTTTTGAAGACTGTGTTACAAACAGCCAAGATCACTTACATAGATAGCAACAGAGAAGTGATTTGAGAGTTCTAGGTATATTGAATTTCTGGCATTGTGTTTTGCAATGAATTTGTAAAATTATTGCACACATGTAATTTTTTGTACCTTATCTAATGGTCCCTTTTGTTTAAATATAATTATATATATATGTATATATATGTATATATTTCTTTTTTCAGTAACAGTTACCTTAAAAATTAAAATTTAGTTTTGTAGTAAGTATCCAAACATTGGTAATATGTACTGATTTCATCCTGTTCTCTTAATCCACTAACCACAGTTATACCACAATCCTCAGTCACACTTCTCCTTGCCTCTCCAACATTTCTTCCCATCTGAATGGGATGTGAAGTGTAAACCTTGCCCTCTGACCAGGTGACAATGGGGAAGGACTGGCTGAGAACAGCCCTGAGACCAGGGCAATGGTGGACATCTCCTCCTCGTCCTGTCCCGGGCCCCTGACTCCATCCTACCCTTGCTGACACATGATAGAGGCAGATGCTGGCTGGGTCCCTCACAGACCCTTAGAGAACGTGGCTCACAATGGCTTATCAGTATGTATTTGGGAGACCATATATGTTGACAGATATTCATTTCTTAAAAATGACATTAAAAGAAACAAACCACTTTGTCTTAGCACCATCAGTTGAGCAAAGAAAGGACATTCTATCATAAAAGAAAATTTCAGAAGGGCAATATCAGGATAAAGGAGCATTCTTTTAGTTGAAGAAGCTTGGTTTTCTTCACAATTAACAGCGTCAGGGCTGTCTCCTGAGTGAGTGGAGCCGGCCTGTGCCTGGGGCTGGAGTGGGAACCTCTCTGAGGATCTGCCAGCCTGGAGCCACCTTTCTTATGGACACTGGCACAAGGGTCCCATATGCCCAGCTGGCCTCTGCGCTTTGGTGCTAGTGTCTTCATGACCTCAGGAGAACTGGGTGGCTTCCCTGGGTCACAGTTTCCTGCTGGGTAACACGGAGTAGAGAGGTCCACCAAACAGAGGATAAATTACTAGCTGCAAAGCATTTAGCATTTGGCGTAGTGTCCAGAGTGAGGAAGGGGGTTAGAATTGGCAGCAGTGGCTGCTTTTCATTATTTTCGTTTTAGACCATCAACTAGGGCCTTGTTTATCCAGGAATCACTGTTTTCTACTAAGTCGATATGTTGCTTCAGCTAGCTTTAGGCACTATCAATAGTATCCATAAGGTACTCACGCTTGCCCAAGTAGAGGTCCTCGTTTCTCCCAAGTTTCCGAGTAATCTAGAACATGTTTGACAGTTGCCTTAGTTGAACCAAGTGAGGGCTCTCACCCCACCAGTGTGGTCACTCCTTGACCTCCCAGTGCTTTGATCTTCAGGCTTTGCACAGAAATCAGTCCTAAGCAGGCGCGGCCTGGTGACAGAGTCTGGAGGGGAGATGAGTTTACTCCCTCCCGGCTGGGCTTTAAAGGAGGTTAATCTGGCCTGGATTTTCTGGAGTCATCTGGGTTATTATTTGAAGGGTGATTTTGAGGTGTCTGTAACTTTTTCCCTCCTCCCCACACACCCCACCCCTTTCCACGCAAAATGGGGAGATGACTGTATGAGACAGCTTGTGTTTGGACAGAGTCCCTGGAGAGGTTGACACGGATGCTGTGCGTCCTGCCTGCAGCTCCCAGTCCTACACACAGCCCCTCCACAAAGGATGACCAATAAAGCAAATTCTGTTCTATTTCTCACTTTTAGCCTTCCTCTGCTTTTGTCCCGACTTTTGGCTTAAATCTCAAGGTGTAAAAGTGCCCATGTGAAGCTCGTTTTGAATATTAAAAAGATGGAGATAGGAATTATTTTCTGTAACATCCGTATGAAATGCTGAAGGCATGGGTACTGTCTAATGAATGAGGTACACAATATCATGAAATAAAAGATCGGATATACATTCTGATCGATTTATGCAAGTGAGCACATCTCCATGATTTACGAGTCAGGAAAAAAAGATCAAAATTCACAGCTCTGATGGCAGACCTCCTTCAGAGACCACCCCTCCCTGTGATGTTCAGTCATGTGAATATTGCAAAGGTATCTTGGAATTGTATAAATGATTAAGGAATCTTTGGAGAAAGGGAGAGATAGAAAACCAGGCAGTTGAAAAATGGGAAAGCGAATGAGGCTGTAGTTGAGAAACCTCATCTTGTGTTGTGATGGAGGGCTAACTCTGATTGGTGCAGAAAATATAGTGTCCATCCTTCATCATAAGGAATTCCTCCTGGTACCATCTGGTTGATTGTATCAGGCTGCTAAACAAACAAACAAACAATAAACAGCAAGAGCCTGGGAGAAGCTGGAACCATAAAAGAGGAGGAGAAATGAGACATCGAAAGCACCCCCCTGAGCCCTATCACAGTCTCATTTCTTTAGTTTTCTGATTGGAGTATGCAGACTTTTATAGTCAAATCTGATTATTAAATTACCTCTATTTTTTGTTGATTGATTATTAAATTACCTCTAATTTGAGCTAAGTGGATTTTATATTTTTATTTGCAAACCTGGAGTTTTATTAAATACCTCATTTATCCATTGAAAACATATTTGCCAAGGACCTGTGTTCCTCTGGGTGAGAAGTAGAAAGGAGTGAAGACCGCCTTTTTTGATTCAGTTAGGAGGGGGAAGGAAAATTAATAATAAGATTTAAAAGACTTTTGTTGACAGAAAAAAATTCACAACCTAAACTTTGAGAGTTATGTTTTATTCGGGGACGTTCGTAGGACTTCAAGTTCGGGAGATGGAATCAGAGAGCGGATCTAAGCCAGGATATATGGGAGTTTTTTGCAACAAAGGCCAGGTAGTCGGAACGTCAAAAGATTACTGTTAATAGAAGAAAACCAGATATCTTAAGGATTTTAGTGCTTTTATCTGTCTGGGAGGATGCAAGAGGCTGGGCTCACTGCAATCATTCCTTTGATCTGCACCTCAGCGCTCTGGGGCCGGCATCCTGTGTTTTCTCATCCTGAGTGTCCTCCGGTGCACCATCCGGGGTGGCTGCCGTCACTATAATGTGATGGCTTGATGGCTGCAAACATCCCTTGTTTACTGATACGGCAGACACAATATTTTAGTTATCTCTTTAAATAATAGTATATGTTAGGAGTACGGTAAAGTGAATCAGTTATACATATACATATATCCACCCTTGTTTAGATTCTTTTCCCATGTAGGCCATTACACAGTATTGAGTAGAGTTCCCTGTGATGTACAGTAGGTCCTTATCAGCTATCTATTATATATATAGTAGTGTGTACACCTGAAACTAACACAACAGTGTAAATCAACTACACGCCAATAAAAATTTTAAAAAAGAAACACAGCAAACATTAAAAAAAAACAAAAAAAAAATAGTATGTGTTAGATCATTCTATAAAACCAAGGTCATAGGAATCAAAACTAACTTTTCCATACTTGAAGGCGTATCTTTTTGAAAATAAGAGTCATTGGTAAGAAGGGAGGCCATGGGTTTTTCAGCTGCACCCATCAAAATTGCCACTTTATGGGAATGCCATCAATATCTATGCTCTGAACACCCACCTGCTGGCTTAACAGTCTCTCCCTGGTGTTTTCTTGCTCAATGATTCCTCCATGGTGGGAAGACAGCACAGTTCTCTCATGATGCTGCTGCTGTGCTTAGAGTCTTGGGTGGGTGTCCACCACCTGCCGTGCCCCCTGTCCTTGGCTGGGGTCCCTGAGCTCGGGAAGCCTCTTCACCCTGCCGGTCGCTTGCTGCTGTCCCTGTCCCTCTCCTCCAGCCTCCACAGCAAGCTGTGTGACCAGCTTTCCCGGGCACTCCCTTAATCATTTTGTCAATTTGTTTTTGTCGTAGAGGATAGAAAGGCACTAAACATACCAAGTCCAGCTGTCAGCCTCAGCCTCCCGCCACCAACACCTGGCTCTGAGGCTCACTGACCCCCCCTCTGGGGCCTTTCTGCTTGCATATTTAAAAGAAATATTATAATAAAAGCAATGTGATTCAACTCTTTTATTTATTTATTTATTTTTTTGCGGTACGCGGGCCTCTCACTGCTGTGGCCTCTCCCGTTGCGGAGCACAGGCTCCGGACGCGCAGGCTCAGCGGCCATGGCTCACGGGCCCAGCCGCTCCGCGGCACGTGGGATCTTCCCGGACCGGGGCACGAACCCGCGTCCCCTGCATCGGCAGGCTGATTCTCAACCACTGCACCACCAGGGAAGCCCTCAACTCTTTTAGAAGAGATAGTATTTACGTAAAATCGGGAGACAGTATTTTCTGAAATGTTTGTGATATAGACTAGACAGTGTCTTCACAGATAAAGAAATGAGTTCAGGGAGAACACGCCTTGCACCAAATAATTCAACTGGCTTCTGAATCAAAGTTGTATTCCCTTTTCTCTACTCCAAGTGTGGCCCAGGCATGTTCTGCAAGGCCCCAGAAGTAGGATTCCAGGGCATGAATTAATGCGAGGGGGGGCAGATAACCGAAAAGAAAACTGTCCCGATACCCAGAGCTGTTCTCCGGGTCCCCCAGGAATGGAGGGGCATGGTGGCTGCAAAGATAGGGTCAAGATTCCCTGACGCCACAGGTGAAGACGGCAAGAGGCGTGTCCTGGTACCAGCGGGTCTCCTGGCAAGACACCCAGGCCCTTCCTAAGGGGAGGATATGAGATCTTAGATGCAAAGGTTACATTTGCAAATCACACAACAGGGAGTCAAAAAAGGCAGCTCTCTGAGAGCCACTGGGGAAAATGAGCAGGTGCTAATGAACGTGTGAAGAGTGACAGGGAAATGTCTTTGTCCTCATCAGTGAAAGTCATCTCCACATAGCAATAAATTGATTCTTGAATATCCTGTGCAGCATAAATAAATAAATCAATGGCCCAGAAATGGATTTCGAATCGAGTTGGTGGGAAGTAATTTGCAAACAAATCTCTCTGCTGATCTGGATGGGAACTGCGTATCTGGGAGAGGTCGTCAGTACCTCCAACACATTTTCTAATTACGGATGCTAATTACTTGCATCATCGTTTGCATACCCTTATGAGGCAGACGCTACAGAGGGCTGAAGCTGTTGGTTTTTTTCCCCTCTTATTCATTCAGGAATGAGAAGACTTCCATCCTGGCTAAGCATTTGCCAACAAACAGGACGGCTGGAGCAGGATTTGCCCCTCTCCTTGTCCTCTGGGAGGCTGGCAGCTTCCAGCTCTCAGATATAAACATAAAGGCAGCTTGATCTCTGTCTATCTGTCTATCTATCTATCTATCTATCTATCTATCTATCTATCTATCTATCCCCACGGCCAATTTGCAAAGCCTTTTAGGCACTCCCAGTACTTGGACCCCCATGGTTAGACGTCCAGGCTGTGGAGTCAGACTCTGACCCAGCCAGATGACCACAGCTCCAGGTCTAGAATAAGCTTCCATAAAGGTAAATTCCAATCCTTGCCAGTGCAGGACTAACATTGACTTCTGTCCTGCTCCATCAGTCATTTTATTTTCCTTAACTAAATTGGTGGTGAGCTGAAGTTCTTTGACGAGTGAGGTTGGCGTAAGGCCTGGCTTCCCCTGCAGACAGGGGTCGCGGCTAGAAGCTACCCTTACTTGCAGTTCGGAGCATCCCAGGAAGTACATCCCCTCTCCTGCCTTCCCTGCTGCCTGCTGTGAGTTCCAGTCTTAGAACTGGAGTGGGAAAGAGTAGGTGATGGGGAGAGGGCTTGATGGAAGAATGACGGGCTCTGGACCTCCCGATTCCAGGAGACAGTGTCTGCAGAGCTGATTGACGCCTATCTGGCTTTTTGGCCTCCGGGGTTTTTGCTTTGTTTTGTTTTTCTGGTTTAAAAAAAAAAAGCGAGAAATTGTAGATAATCAATTATTTTTTTTAAAGTTCAGAAGATGGAGTGTATATTTCCAGTCTATCTACGTAGTCTATATTATGGCAGAAACTTCACCTCAAAATTGATCTCTGGCTTTTTTCTCTCTGTATTTGACTATCTTTACAGGTTTTTAAAATAAGAAGTAGGACGAGGCCACTTAAAACACAGCTAGTTTAACTTTGTTATTCTGACCCTGACATTTAAGTGTTATTTCTTTACGATAAATAAATAAAATTAACTAAATGGGAAATGTTCTACTGTTAACAAATATAAAGCTATTATAATTCTATTGTAAGTAATATAGAGCAATTATTTGAGATGTGAACTGTGGGATTTTATTAACAAATTAGAGAATCAAAATCTTTGTGGCTTGCTAAATTATGATGTGTTGTGTGTTGATGTGCTTGAGCTGACCTGTAAAAAGCTGTGGAAAGAGTCCCAAAAGGAGCTTTGTAGCATTTAACTACATGTGGCTTGGTGAACACATCACGCCATACTTGATAATAGTTACCTAATTCCATTTCCTACAGGTATAATAAGAGTCCTTGTATTTCTGGAATATATTTAAACACATATAAATGCTAGTTATCACATGAATCACAAATTTAGTCCATTACTTAATGTTGCCCTATGTTAATTTTCAATTGCTGCCTATAAAATCATCACAAATTTAGCAGCTTAAAGCAACACATTTATCATCTCAGTTTCCATGGGACAGGAATCTGGAAAAGGCTTAGGTGGGTCTGCTGCCCAGGGCCTCACAGGGTTGCAGTCAAGGTGTTGATTAGGCTGTGTTCTCATCTGGGGGCTTGACAGGGGAAGAGTCTGCGTCCAAGCCCCCTCCTGCTATTAGTAGGGCTGATCTTATGCCTGTGGGATAGAGGCTTCTGTTTTCTTTTTTCCCTGGCTGTCAGCAGGAGACTGCTCTCAACAGCTTCCAGATACCTCCCGCAGTCCTCTGCTCCATGGCCCTCCCCATCGCCACTTCACAACACAGCTGCCTGCTTCTTCCTGCTGGCACTCAGGGGAGGGATTACTCAGGGCATCGATGCTGGGACAGGGGTCCTGGGGACCGTCTTAGGATTCTGTCTATCACTGGCCACTTCTTTGTGATTCCGGTGTAAGGCTTTAGGAACTCCTGAGGGGCTCACAGACTTGTTTTGATGGGCAGGGAAGAATGGCATTTTTATCCCCAACTTAGATTTAGAGGATTTGAGAAATTCCACTGTTTGTTTGCTTAATTATTTTTGGGTAGTAGACTCTGCTAGATTCTCTTTACCTTCTGGGACAGCCGTGCCTCAATGGCTGACTGATACAGAGAGTATAAGAGCCAGCTTCCCTTGCTTCCAGCTGGCACAATTCTAAGGAGCCTTTTATGTTCCAGAGACACCCTTCCCCTCACTCCATGGATGAACCTATGGCTAGAGTTCACCCAAGGACGTGTTCTTCCTTTGCTCCTTCACCTTCCCTCCTCTGCTGCTTCCTTCCTTACAGGTGTCTCTTAAAGAGCATCCTCTCAATATATCACCTGCACCAGAGTCCCTGATTCAGGCTTTGCTCCTAGAGAATCCAACACAAGGCATCTGCCTTCCTTCAAAAGAGATGTCAGGTGCTCCAGCACACCAATTACCTGCCTGGATTTTGGCACCAGGCAGGTTGGAGTTTGTTCTGACTCTGCCACTTACTAGCTGCGTACATTTTACATAACCGCTCTAAGTCTCAATTTCCCTACAAGTAAAAGGGACATTATACAGGTAAGAGAATTAAAGAGAGAGGATGTGTAAAATGCACATCACAGAGAAAATGCCTGAGATATTTAGCTATTTTTATTATTTCCCAAGGAAGAGTTGAGAATATAGACACATTTTTCAAGCAAATAGTTTATTAAACATTTAAGCCCCACATATGTGCTTCCCTTCACATCTAAAATAATTATGCAAGCTCTCTAGGCAGCAGCTTTGGCTTGTTTTTGATATGTATGGTAATGTGTTCCCATTGGAACGTTGTCTCTTTCAGTATTGCCCCTGGACCAAAGGCCCTGCAACGAGATGGGCTGCCCTTCCTGGGAAGCCTAAAGCTGGAGGTCCAAACCCAGCTTCCCTGGGTACCAGGAGACGTCTTTGAATTCTTTAGCAACTTGCTCTTGTTCGTTTTTGAAGCAAATCAATCTAGGCATCCTGGATTTCTTCTAGTTCTGTGGCTCACTCATCACCCTGAGCAGTGAATTAAAGTCCAGAGCACGGTAGCCTCCTTCATTAGAAGGTGTGTGTGTGGAGGGCAGTGGGCAGGCTCACAGAGGAGAAGGAATGTAAATACTTACCAAGTAGATTTTATTTTATCCTTGTTCCATTATGAATGACCTTATAATCCACGGTAAAGAATTTGAATTTTACTCTAGGCAATGAGAGTCATTAAAATGTTTTAAGTAGAGACATGACATGATCAGATTTGCATGTTAGAAATCTTTGGCTGGGCGGAGAATGGATCTTGAGGGGGAGAGGGGAGGCTGGGAGAGCAATGACAGAGTTGGGGGGTTTATCCAGGAGAAAGGTAACGGGACCCTGAATGAGTGCAGTGATTACAGAGTGGGTAGAGAGAGGTGGAAAAGACGGTAGACCTTTGGAGAGCAGACCCAGTGAGATCCAGTGACTGGCTGCACATAAGGGCAAGAGGGAAGTCAAGGATGGGATGTGGGTTCTGTGCTTGGCAGCTGGGTTGGTGGTGAGTCATGCACTGAGATGGGGACCACAGTGGGGTGGGCAGGCTTGGGAGTGAGAATATGAGTTAAGGTTGGCCACGGTGAGTTGAGATAGGACATCCAGTTGGAGATGTCTGGTGGGCAGCTGGCTATAAAGAGGAGGGTTCATATCCCGGATGGAGTAGTGAGGAGGGGGAGTGTGGTGGTGTCGGAAACCCATCAGTCTCCACCAGAAGAGTCTTGGGGAACACACCTCCCAGGGTGCACCGGGCTTGTGTTGAGGCAAGAATGGAAAAGGAACATTTGGTGAAGTGTTTCATTCTTTGGTTGGTGTATTAACCATGAAATTGTTCCCCCCATCCTGGAGGATATGGAATATTTTGGGGGCAGAGGAACAGTGAAAAGTTGAGTGAGGGGAGATGAAGAACGGAAATTATGGGAATGAGTTTTGTAGAGAGAGATGCCAGTGGCCCTTCCAGCTCAGATGGGACTAAGAAGAAGAGGGGTGCAAAGCAAGAGGGTGTCGTTAACTGTTAGAATTCCAAAATAACTAGGCACTGATAGGTGTTAAGGTCCCCACTGAGGTGAACAGCCCAGAAATGAGTTTTTCTGGTTCCCATTTGTTATTTCTCAGCCCTGCCCGATAGACAAAGGGTCATATGCTCCCATTGTGCCCATGAGAGAGCTTCGTGCCAAAGCCGGGCTATGGACACCATCTATAGACTGCTCATGTATTTGCCCAAAGCTTGGGTTCATTTTCTTCATCTCCTCCAAGGCTCTTTGTAAACCTCTTCACCATGTCTGAGCCATCAACTCTACCACATTCTCGGTTCTCAGCCCCTTCTTTTTCTAATTATGTCCAGTATAAATGACTCAGGATTCATGGGTACTTAAACCAAAGTCTCAAGGTGAGGATTTTGGAACATAGAAGAGAAATTGAGGGTGAACTAGTGAAAGCAAAAAGTAGGACTGGGGCAGAAATAGGAATTGAAAAAGAAACAGAACTTTCTAGGGGGAGAATCCAGAGATCCATCAGCTAAGACTGTAAAACAGAAGTCAGGTGGAGATAGAAACCTAAGGGAGGGCGCAAACAGGCAAGGGCATCCTGCATCAGGAGTAGAAGGAGGCCAAAGAAAACAGAGTGGTCCTAGACTGCAGGTAAAAGCAGAACAATAACAACATCAACTCTTACCATCACTGTTAATATCATTATCATTCTTTACTGTTTACTATATGCTGGGCACCTGGCATATTCATGCTATGACCAGATTCAGGTAGAGCACAGCTACTTCTGGGGACCACTGCTTTTTTGTAAAGCAGAAATGTATTAAAATCCATTTATATAGTGTTTACGGAATGGAACTAGTTGCAGCATTCTCAACTTTCAGGCAATCAACTCTATTCTCAGATGTATTTTGTGTTGAGACCGAATTCTTTGCCCTTCCCACAGCAAGAGACTTCTGTTTATCCCCATAAAAATAATGCACTTAATTACATCACCCCTCACAAGAACAATCCCTTTGAGACCTAAGACAGCCTCTCACAACCTCTGCAGACAGAGGAGATATATTAACGGAGAATCTTCTCCAGAATGCAATGCCTCATGACAGAGGTGCAGGTAAGGGTGGCTGCTTCAGAGAGTGACTGTGGGTGGGCCCAGCTGCTGGCCCCTCACTGCGGAGCGTGGTGGGGGACGGCATGCTGCACGGCCTACAGCCCCTCTGCCCCCCCCTCCCCCTCTCCCTTCTGAGTCCCTATCGCTCCCGCGGGTCCAGGCTCTGGAAGGGTGTCAGTCCTTTTACCAGGTGCTTTGCCCAAGGCCCTCCTATAATGTCAAACACAATTTTGTCAATTTCCATTTCCACTTCCGCTTCTTCCTGTTTATGTTTTCAAAAGTGTCCTGGAACCTCTTCCAGGACCCCTGTCTCTGTCATAACTCCACGGCTCCCTCAGGTGGCCTGGATTTCTGGGATCTTCGTAAGACGCTGCATGGCCTCCATGATTTCCATGCTTTTCGGCAGAGAACTGGTCACTTTGCAGACCCTGGGCTGGTTCTTCGTCCTCATGCACGCAGAGTTCAGGTGAGCTTTTGCTGCTCGGTGCCTGCCCACCGCCTTCTTCCACCCCATCGTCTCCTGGGCTAGCAGCGCACACATGTCCTCCAGCCCTTCTTAGCAGCATGCTTCCCGGGTCGTTTCACATTTTCTTCCTTCCTTTGGATACCTCCCAGTTTCCCATCAACTACTCTCTTTCTCTTCTTATCTTCCATGACCATCACTGAACAGCTCTTTAACTGGCTCTGGGTGGGCCTGATTGTCAGTGAGGTGAACGAGCTACTCAGAATTTAATGGGGCCATGGAGGGAGGAGGTGGGACAGACAGGACCTGCAGGTTTGGAGTAACTAGGGGAGCAAGGCCCCTGCTGAGACATGGTGGTTATGACCAAATTGTGTTCCCCCAGAATTCATGTGTTGAAGGGCTAACCCATATTACCTCAGAAGGTGTCTGTATTTGGAGATAGGATCTTTAAAGAGGTAATTAAGTTAAAATGAGGTCATTGGGGTGGCCCCTAATCCAAGAGGTACCCTTATAAGAGGAGGCGATCAGGACTCAGGTGACACAAAGTGCAAAGGATGCACATGTGAGGACAGCCATGTACAAGACAAGGCGACAGGCCTCAGAAGAAACCAACCCTGCTGATGGCCTGACTTCAGACTGTTGGCCTCCAGAACTATGAGAAAATAACTTCCTGTTGTTCAGGCCACCCAGTCCGCCGAACTTTGCTAGGGCAGCCCTAGCAAACTAAAACACACAGACCTGGAGGAGGAGCAGAAAAGGATGCAGTCAGCTTGGTATTCGGCCCCCATGTGTGTGAGACGCTAACAAGGTGTCCCTACAGGGCTGCCTCCACACAGCTGGAAATGTCCTTGCACTGCGAGGAGTGAGCTTGTGCCTGGAGGGGCCAACTTGGGAGTCAACTCTCAGAATGGGAGAAAATATTTGCAAACGAAGCAACGGACAAGGGACTAACCTCCAAAACATACAAGCAGCTCATGCAGCTCAGTATCAAAAAACAAACAACCCAATCCAAAAATGGGCAGAAGACCTCAATAGACATTTCTCCAAAGAAGATACACAGATTGCCAACAAACACATGAAAGGATGCTCAACATCACTGATCATTAGAGAAATGCAAATCAAAACTACAATGAGGTATCACCTCACACCAGTCAGAACGGCCATCATCAAAAAATCTACAAACAATAAATGTTGGAGAGGGTGTGGATAAAAGGGTACCCTCTTGCACTGTTCGTGGCAATGTAAATTAATACAGCCACTATGGAGAACAGTATGGAGGTTCCTTAAAAAACTACAAATAGAACTACCATACGACCCAGCAATCCCACTCCTGAGCATATACCCTGAGAAAACCATAATTCAAAAAGAGTCATGTTCCACAATGTTCATTGCAGCAATATTTACAATAGCCAGAATATGGAAGCAACCTAAGTGTCCATCGATAGATGAAAGGACAAAGAAGATGTGGCACATATATACAATGGAATATTACTCAGCCATAAAAAGAAACGAAATTGAGTTATTTGTATGTAGTGAGGTGGATGGACCTGGAGTCTGTCATACAGAGTGAAGTCAGAAAGAGAAAAACAAATACTGTATGCTAACACATATATATGGAATCTTAAAAAAAAAAGGGTTCTGAAGAACTAGGGGCAGGACAGGAATAAAGACGCAGACATAGAGAATGGACTTGAGGACACGGGGAGGGGGAAGGGTAAGCTGGGACGAAGTAAGAGAGTAGCATTGACATATATACACTACCAAATGTAAGATAGCTAGTGGGAAGCAGCCGCATAGCACAGGGAGATCAGCTCGGTGCTTTGTGACCACCTAGAGGATAAGGAAGGTGGGAGAGAGACGCAAGACAGAGGGGATATGGGGATATATGTATACGTATGGCTACTCATTTTGTTATACGGCAGAAACTAACCATTGTAAAGCAATTATACTCCAACAAAGATGTTAAAAATAATAATAATACACTTAAAAAAAAAAAAAAAAAGAGCTCACCAGAGCCACACAGCAGACTCTGGATGTGGTCTCCGTCCAAAATGAGCCCTGTGTGCAATGATGTCTCCCCACAGGAAAAGGAGGCCGATGCCAGGGGCAATTGAGAAAATGGGCCAAAGCACAGGCCCAGCTTAGAACGGTGGTTCTGGGTGCCAGTTCCAGGCCCCTGCTTCCCAGCCTGGGACCTGGGACGGGTTATGTATCTTCTCCGTCCCCAACTGTAAACCGGGGATAATGATGATGACGTGGTGCCCGCCTAGGTGCGCCTTGGGGATTGAATGAGGTGATGCAAGGGGCGCTTAGGGCATGAGCAGCACTGAGGAAGCAGCCAGCTCGGTGCATCTCTTCTTCATTTTCAGTCTGTGCTGAGCTGCTCGTTGGCACAGGCCATGCATGATCTGCTTTTGGGAATAGAAAGGTGAATCCAAAATCAAGCAATACCTTGAAATATGAGGCCTTCTATATCGTCACCAGGTGTTTCCTAAGTTGTATTTTGCTTTACTCAACCAGATTTTTCAAACAGCTTTATTGAGGTATTATTTACATACCCTCTTACCGTGTACAGTTCAGTGACTTTTAGTACATTTATACAGTCATGTAACCATCACCACAGTCTAGTTTAGAAACATTTCCATCACCAGTCCAAAATGTTGGTCCGTCCCTACTCCCAGCCCCACTGAGGCGGCCACTGATCTGACTTCTGCTGCCACTCTTCTGCCTTTTCTAGAAATTTCCAATACATGAAATCGTTCTACACGTAGTCTTTTGTGTCTGGCTTAGCACCATGTTTTGGGAGTTCATCCATGTTTTTGCACCTTTTAGGAGTCTGGTCCTTTTCAGTGTCAAGAACTTTCCCATTGGATGAACATACTCCACTTTGCTTATCCGTTCATCATTGGGTGGAAATTTGTGTTGTTTCTACTTTTTGGCTATCGCGAATAATGCTGCCAACCATTCACGTTCAAGTTTTTGTGTGGACACGTGTTGTCTGTCATTTCCCTTGTAGATACGTAGGAGCGGAATTGCTGGGTTATATGATAAGTGTGTGCTTAACTTTTTAAGAAGCTGCCAAACTGTTTTCAAAAGTGGCTGTTCTAACCCAACGAGATTTTGATTCCTTCCAAGCACAAAGTGTGCTGTGGTCATTTTACAGTCAGCTCCTCCATCCTCCCAGTGCCCGGGACCATGTGGCAGGTCAGCAGGAACTCACAGACCTCTCAACTGACCAGATTAACGAACTTCTTACAAGTAGGTAGCTTACTTCCTGGGCTGAACAAGAGTGATCCCGTCTGAGGTTTTTTGCTACAGAAGAATGTGTGTGAAGTCATCGATTTAGTGCTGGACACACTCTATCTGAAGAGTGGTGAATTACACCCATAAGTTCTCCAAATCCAATTGACTCCTCATGTGACAGGGCTGGTGACCACGGGGGGACAGAGTGTCTGGGAGGCTCATTCTGAGATTTTTCACCTCCTTGGCTCATGACAGAAGGAGACACTCCCAAGCTTTTGTAGTTGTGTCTATCAGCTCAAAAAATGGTGAGGTCTGAAACGCAGAGGACATGGACATCTCCAGTGGGAGATGCAAGCTCAGAAGGCTAAAGGGAATCTCCCCTGGGACCCCCACCCCAGGACAGAGCCGCTGGTATCCATGGGAGTATCACTTGAAAGGGGAGTCTCCAGGTCTTCAAGAAGCATTGTGGATTCCTGAGTCCTTTTATGTCCCTGAGCTCCTGGCTCCTCTTCTGAAAATGAACGTGAACATCCCGCCTCCCTACCGCCTAGCTGGCATGAAAGTCAAGTGACACAGCTTGTGTAAAACCCTGTGTCAACTGTGAAGGGACTCACAGCGGAAGTGACCTTCAGCATTCCTGGGGCCAGCCTCTAGCCCAGTTTTCTCACACCTCCCAGAGGATTAGCATCCTCTTCACCGAGGCACGGATTCCCAGCCTCTTTCCCGGAAATTCTCATCCAGTGGGGCTGGCTGAGGGCCTAGGCATCAGTGTTTCAACAAGTTCCCTCGATGAATCTTCTCTTTGGGGGGTGGGGAAACACTGGTGGTCTCAGGCAGTGGCTCTCAGCCTTGGCTGCCTGGGGAAATGAGATAAAGGAAGCCTCCATTCGTGATATTTGGCCACCGAGAGTCTTCAGACGCCATCCACTCCCTCCCCATCTACCCACATTCGGGCAGGCTGGTAAGAAGGCTGAGGGAGCCCCCTCCCTTGGCACAGCGGGGAGGTCAAATCCTGGCCCATGTGCCGGAACCCTAACCTGCTGTCTAGCCCTACCAGAGTCGCCCCCATCTCCCCTTCAAGCTCCTGGACTGGCTTGCAGCCAACCCGATATCCCCGGAGTCCTGGGATGTGAGCAATAAAGGTTTCCCCATCCTCCTGGGGCCCAGTCTTATTATCCTAACCAGTTTGGAATGAGAGTCAAGCCCGCCCTCTGTGGGGCAACCACGCACCACGGACCTGTAAAGCACTATGTCTGGCCCAGAAGGGTTGAATCTGAGAGTCTGTGTGACGGCCTGGTCATGAGTTTCCAGGCCTGCCGGGTGAGGGGATGTGCGGGGGGGATGAGGACCCCGGTCCAAGCCCTCGTCACTTCCCATCCAATGACTGCACTTTGCTCCTCTCCGGCCTTGCCTCACCCCACTAGGGCGGAGACTGTGTGCCTTTTGTTACTTTCTATTCCCAGACCTTAGTACCACGTAGGGAACGATGGAGGTGCTTAACAACCAGGGAAAAGAAATGAAAGTAAAATGGAAGCTTGGCAACAACGATACATACACCAAGAGTCAGGCCCAGCCCAGCCCTACCCTTTCTACCTCAAACTGCTATTAAATTTTGGAAACGCTGGGGCAAAGGAGCAATTTTAAAAATATAAGGAATGGGACAACTGTGGAATAGGGCCCTAGCATCTGGAGTTGTTCAAAAATGCACATCGAGTCCCCGAGAGGCCGGATCTGGGATTCTGTAGAAGGGATTCTTTAAAAATGAGTGGCCCCTGGGATTAAACAATTGCCGTGGAATCTTCCAGTCCTACTTTCCCGGAATCCCCTGCCTCCTGAGATGGGAGCCGTTCAGTTCCTCTTCTCGGGCACTAGATGGCCACCTGGCATGGATAAGGGCTCAGCAACCAGGGTCTGGGCGCTGCAGCCTGGGTTTGGGTGGAGCCATCCCCACAGCGACCCGGCGAGGTGGGCATTGTCATCCTGACCGTGGGCAGGAGACCAGAGAGGGTCAATGGGGCCAAGGACTTTGCCTGAGGACCACACGGTTCTACCACCACATCCCCCGACAGTGGTCAGGGCCACAGCTGAGGCTGCAGGGCACAGCCGGCGAGCAGGGCCGGAAGTGGGCGAGGGCAGGGGCGCTGTGTGCGGCCAGGGATGGGGAAGCCCGTCTCTGCAGCCGTTTTGGAATCTGTCCCACTGGCCTGGGAGATGAAGGGCTTGTGAAGCCTGATGAGACCCTGTGCTCCAAGCCTGCTGGCCAGGGCGGCCCTGCATCCGCCCAGACGGTTTTTAAGGATGCTTTAATAGTAATGACACCTATTAAGCTCTTACCACCGACCAAGCACTATTTTGAGTACTTTCCACATATCAACGTCTTTAATCCTCCCACCAAGACTGTGGGTTAGATCTTGTCATCATTGTCATGTTACAGATGAGGACACTGAGGCTGAGAGATTAGGGAGCTTGTCCAAAGTTACACGGTTAGTAGGTGACAGAGCTGGGGTTCAGACCCAGGGCTCCTGGTCTAGGGTCATTACTCTGTATCGTTTGGTGTTGCTTTTGAAATGACCAGTGTGGACAGATTTGTTCAACTCCATTCATTTGTGGACCAGAGGGTTCTTTCCATGGCCTTGAAGTTATAGCATCAGAGTGGACCCACGTGGGAGAGTGGGGGACAGGACCTGTGAGTGAGGCCACTGACACACGTGCTAGTGGGACCTACACAGCTGCTTCCCCAGGCTTTGCCTGCTTTGCATGAGTCAGTCAGACCATTTTCTAGAAGATTCCTGCACATTAAGGAGAGTGTTCCAGAAATTTCTGAGCGGCCTTAAGATCAGCAAGATCTTTCTTTTGTGAACACTTTGAAGGCAGAAGATAAAGTTAGTATAAGGAAGGACTCATTTTTTGCTAAGGCTCTACCTCTCATGTCCCATTTAAGGCCAGAATAAACCTTCTTCAGATCTCCTGGGGATGAAGCAACTGACCCCCTTTCATGGGAAGTTTCTGTGACAGTCAACAAAGCTGTCAAACTGCCATGCCTTTGTTCTTTTTTTTTTTTTTTTTTTAACGATTGTACTCTTTATTGGAGTATAATTGCTTTACAGTGGTGTGTTTCTGCTTTATAACAAAGTGAATCAGTTATACATATACATATGTTCCCATATCTCCTCCCTCTTGTGTCTCCCTTCCACCCTCCCTATCCCACCCCTCTAAGTGGTCACAAAGCACCTAGCTGATCTCCCTGTGCTATGTGGCTGCTTCCCACTAGCTATGTATTTTACGTTTGGTAGTGTATATACGTCCATGCCACTCTCTCACTTTGTCCCAGCTTACCCTTCTCCCTCCCTGTATCCTCAAGTCCATGCTCTAGTAGGTCTGTGTCTTTATTCCCATCTTGCCCCTAGGGTCTTCACGACCTTTTTTTTTTTTTTCTCTTAGATTCCATATATATGTGTTAGCATACGGTATTTTTTTTCCTCTTTCCGACTTACCTCACTCTGTACCCTGAGAAAACCAGAATTCAAAAAGAGTCATGTACCAAAATGTTCATTGCAGATCTATTTACAGTAAATAGCCAGGACATGGAAGCAACCTAAGTGTCCATCGACAGATGAATGGTTAAAGAAGATGTGGCACATATATACAATGGAATATTACTCAGCCATAAAAAGAAATGAAACTGAGTTATTTGTGGTGAGGTGGGTGGACCTAGAGTCTGCCATGCCTTTGTTCTTGAGAAATTAGAACCACCTCCACCCCAAGTGCCTGAAGGCTATGTTTGCAATTAGTGATTCATTTCATTGAAGTGAATTCTTTCTTACGTAATGGTGTCAGGTTTTGGACATTCCTTGGGTCTTGGTGTGAATATCCAATGGGAACTAAAAAGAATTCCACAGCCCAGTACTATGAGCCACTTAAAGCCTTTTAATTCTGGTAAAACTTTACCAAGTGACAGGCTGAATGTGTCTCCACAGCCCCACTGGGCCAGCTCAGCAGCAAAGTCACACAACCCAGCGGCACTCGCCACAGACTGGGACGTTCAAGACTCAGTCTGGTTTCTCGGCCTAAAGGCCCCTGGCTGGCATGGATGGAATTTTCTCCCTCCTCAGTTCTTTCCAAGAAAGGCAGGCAGGCATAAGGCAGCTTGGGGACACCTTCCTATATGCCTGGCCTCTGCTAGGACACTTGACCCTGAAAGCAGAATTTAAACTCATTTTTCTTTCACTGTTGGTGCTCTGATTCAAAATATATTCTCTTTCAAATTGTGTTGTAAGCATCCCATTTTAAACTCCTGGCAAGAGGATTTGAGGCCAGTGATTTAAGAGGTTTGAGACAGTCCTCAGATTTTAGCTAAATGCCACTTTCTTAGGGAAGCCTCCTATGACCAAGCCCTCCCAGCCCATCCATCATTCAGTCGAGTTCTTCTGTGACCCCCTCCCAGCACTGTTCTCTTTCCCTTTAATAACATCTTAGGTTGTCATCGTATACTGAAGTGTGTGATTATTTGATCTGTGCTTCACCCCCTCCCACCTGCCCACAATACACTAAACGCCATGCTTGTTTTTGCAGTCTGAGTGGTTAGGAGATACTGTTGAACCTCAAAACATCAAGCACTTGAATTACTAAAAGAAGAATAAAAATAAATGAGACTTTTGATTAGAGAAGAAGAAAAAATGACCCACATAAGTCAGGCCTTGTCACATGCTAGGCTGATTAATTACATTATGGCGTCTACATCCAGTGGCCTACTGTGTAATCATTAAATTCATGATATAGAAGTATCAGTGGACTAAAAAAGATGTTTATAATCCACCCTGTGAAATAAGCAGTTTATAAAGCAGACCATGAGTCCGTTAAAAAGTACAAAAATGTGCATAAGACAAAGTGTGGAAGTGTAAACTCTAGAATATTAGGAGTGACTGCATCTGTAGGGACCCGGATGTGGCATACACTGCCGGCTGAGCACCTGAATCATCTGCTTGTCCTTCTGAGTCACGGCGAGGTCACATTTCCCAGCCTTTGCAGAAGAATGTGTCTGTAACTGCATCTCGCCAGTGTGAACTGGGCAGAATTGATATGTACCATGTCTGGCCTGGTGAGGCTCCCCATGTCTTAACTTCCATGCTCTTGGACCATCTGCTGGCGGGACGTCAATGCCCAGGGTGACTCTGACCTTGAAAGCCATGCGGGGAAGGTGGCAGAGCTGTCATCAGCCTTGGTTCCTGGATGGCTCCGTTGTTGGTGCCATGAAGAGGGAGAGCTCTTCATGGCATCAACCCACACAACAACCTGAACCCTCTGAGCAATGTCTGTAGGGCATTTTAAATGAGGTTGGACCTCGAATGGAGGCAGGGATCTTGGGGACGGCTGGGTGTCTCAGAGACTCGTCTTTAGGGGCCTTTCCCTGTGCAGTGCTGTGACAGGGACCGTACTCTTTCCACAGGATCTGATTGTATCTGGGCTCTGTTGAGCCCATCTGCCTTTCCCACCAGGGAGCAGGCTCCCTTCCCATAACTTGGATGTCATAACCTTCCAGGCTTGCTCACCTACTGAAGAAATCTCATTTTTTTAATTGAGATTCAGTCTTGTTCACTAGTTTCAATCTCATATTTGACTTAAAGTTCTGGGCAGGCTCCAATGGCTTGGAATGGAGGCTGTTGGGTCTGGCCTCCTTCTTCCTGGCCTGGGGTTGGGGCACTAAGGAGGGAAAGGAGAAAATCTGTCCCCTTCTCTATCTCTATGTGTGGATCGGCTGTCCCCTCCTGGTTTGGTGGAACCATGGCTCCCATATATGGCAACCCCCTCTCTGTGGAAGCAAGGTGCCGGACCTGTGACTGTTGATGGATGGTCTTCTGTCTGCTTGGAGCAGCCATGAGTTCTCTTTCTGCGGCAGGCATCCATGTGCTGGCTCTCATGGGTCCAGGGACGGGAGAACAAGCTAAGACTCGAAAGCCTCATCTACCCCTCAGCTCCCACCACTGTGGGAGGTCTCCTGACCTCCTGCTTCTGGGTTCTCTTGCCAAGTAGGCAGTCCTCTTAGATGCCGCCAACAGTGTAGCTTAAGCCCATCCACCTTCCGAGATACCTACTCACTCTACCACTGGATAATGATGGAGCCTTTCCATCCCCAGCACTAAGTCAGTGGTATGATGGAGATGGCAAGAACCACCTCATAAGAGCCAATTATTAAATTTTCAGGAATTTTGTGAGCAGATCAATGTTGCCTTGGCACCTTGAAATAGCCTTGGTGGGAGTATTTATACCACGGGAATTGGCAAAAGCCACACATCAGAATTTTTTTTTCCATCTGGAGAGCTGGTTGTTAAAAGTTTACCAGCATACGGCTGACTTTGTGGGGTTAGTGGTTCAGCTACTTTCAAGCAAGAGGCAACCTCTACTGTTGATATCTGAAACCAAAGCTGAGAGCATTGCTCTCTAAGAAAGGGAGAGATATGCTTGTTGGACCCATGAGTCTGTAAAAAAGCAAGCTGCTGCTCTTATATAGGATTTGAGAAGCATGGATTCGGGGATTGAAGGACTTTCTTCAAAGGAAGAGTTGTCCTTTAAACGTGGAATGGTGGTTTCTGACTGGGATTTAGCTGTTACTGATTGACTGGTTCTTAAAGTGTACCCACCGATGGGAGGAAGATGTTTTTCACCGAGGGAGACAAGTTTAAAAACTGACTGTGGAGGTTCCTTAAAAAACTAAAAATAGAGTTACCAGATGATCCAGCAATCCCACTCCTGGTCATATATCCGGAGAAAACTCTAATTCGAAAAGATACATGCACCCCTATGTTCACAGCAGCACTATTTACCATAGCCAAGACATGGAAACAACCTAAAAGTCCATTGAATGGATAAAGAAGGTGTGGTGCATATATACAATGGACGACTACTCAACCGTAAAAAGCAATGAAATAATGTCATTTGCAGCAACATGGATGGAGCTAGAGATTATCATACTAAGTGAAGTAAGCCAGACAGAGAAAGACAAATATCATGTGATATCACTTTTATGTGGAATCTAAAAATATGATACAAATGAACTTATTTACAACACAGAAATCGACCCACAGACATAGAAAACAAACTTATGGTTACCAAAGGGGGAAGCGAGGGGAGGGATAAATTAGGAGTTTGAGATGAACAGATACACACTGCTGTATATAAAATAGATAAGCAACAAGGACCTACTGCATAGCACAGGGAACTATATTCAATGTCTTATAATAGCCTATAATGGAAAAGAATCTGAAGAAGAATACACACACACACACACACACACACACACACACACATAACTGAATCACTTTGCTGTATGCCTGAAATATTGTAAATCAGCTATACTTCAATTAAAAAGATAAAAACTGACTGTGGTGGTTACTATGGCCAAGAACAGTCAACGCTTTTCTTTCTTGAGTTTCGAGTATAGACATGCTGCTGTTCACCATTCTCTGACTTTCGTGGCGCTATCCTGGCTCTCAAAGGGAAGGCAGTTTAAGGGGAAGGTCCCTTGGAGAGAGATGAGGAGGAAAGTAGGGTTGCTGCTCTTTAGCATCAACGTTTTCTACACAAAAGGCAGTCACCCTTGACTGTCCCAGCCCCGCTCTCTATGGAAAGAGCCTCTGACCAGTTTCACCTCTCTTTCCATGCGGACAGCAGAGAGACTTTCATGCTGCCCATTGGCTCCTCTCTGATGGTGGCCCTGGAGAGGTGAAACCCGGAGAGGTGTGTCATCTTCGTGGAAAGCGCTTCATTCTTGAGTAACTTCGGAGGGCAAGGAAAGATCTTGTCAGTATCTCACACCACCCTGCTTAATGTACCGAACGGTCCAGTCGGTGGCCTCCATTCCCCAAATCTAATTCATAGAAATTCCTTCTATGAACCAAGCTGAAGGCTGTCAGCTTTTAACTTCTCCCCAGTGACTCTGGGGCAACATGAATTACTTGATTAAGTGAAGAATACAGAACTCACTTATGACCAAAAGCATTTCCTTGGAAGCATTGGATAGTACATATATTTTAAAGGGACAGAAGTAAACAGCTAGGGTCAAGTGTCTTAAAAAAAAGATCACATACAGCCAGTGTTTACCTACAGGGCAGCAAAAACAGCCAACACCTCAATTAATTATTTAAGCAATAGCATCTTTGAGTTGCTGAAGTGATATTTATGGTATTTGCCATGGCAACTACTCTTGTTTTGAATATTATTAAAAATCTATCAAGTTGCAGTAGTGGACTTCTGCTTTAAAATTGTATGGGGCTAGCAGCCCCTGAGACAGCCTTTCCCAACTTACTACTAAGATTCCTGTTGAAGATGAAAAACTAGGCGTACAGTGATTTGGCTGTGGGCTGCCTGGTCATGCGGACCCGTGGGCAGAAAGATCCTATCTCCAGAGGGGACGGCTGGGCCTGCTCAGGGTCGGATGTGATGTCATTTCTTACACATGTATTAGTTTCCTATGGCTGCTGTAACAAATGACCACAAACTGAGTGGCCTTAAAAAAACCCCACAAACGTATTATGCTACAGTTCTGGAGGGCCATCCCCAAATAGCTCAGCAGGACTGTGTTCCTTCTGGAGGCTCTAGAAGAGGCTCTGCTTTCTTGCCTTTCCAGTTTTTAGAGCCCACTGGCATTTCTTGGCTCACAACCCCTTCCTCCATCTTCCAGCAGCAAAGAATTTTCAATTTTCTCGCTCTCTCATTCTCTCTGTCTCTTTCTCTCTCTCTCTCTCTTCGCCTCTGTTTTTCACATCTCCTCCCTTGAGTCTTGATCCCACCCGATAATCCAGGTTAATTCCTTCATCTCACAACCTTTGTCTTAATCACATCTGCAAATTCCCTCTTTGCCATTTAAGGTCACATAGTTACAGATTTGGGGGATCAGGCCATGGACATCTTTTGGGGGTGGTGGTTATTATTCAGTCCACTACACACAGCTTCACATCTCCTGTTCTGGAAACATCAGGATCTCCTGGGAATGGGCTCTGTGAAGCTCAGCCCTGTGGGAAGCTTAAGAGCCCCCCAGGACCAGTCTAGTCCCTTTCGCCTTTAGGTCCTCTCTTCTCCTTTTGCATCCCTGACTCGGTCCCACCCACTTGCCTGCCCTGAGCGTGCCAGCCTCTTTCATGCCTCTGTGCTCTTGCAGATGCCTCCCCCAGCTGACATGTCCAGCTCCCTTCTAAATGTGGGATGGGCCCACATTTCCCGGCAGAATCCTCTTGCTTTGGGCCCCAGCCCTGCCCAAACCCTGCCGAACTGGGGGACAATGGCAAGATAATAAAGAGAGCTCAAGTTGCTTCTTGATCTAATGAATAACCCCTCTGTCTCATCAAAGTCACACATAAAATTTGTATAATTGCTTCGTGCTAAGTGAAACACTCTCTGTGACCTCTTACGAGTCCTTTCCCCCTCGGGAATCTTACTTGGATTTCAGATGCATCAATGAGTTTAATCAAGGAGCCTGAGAGATTTTGCCCACTGCTGGGGCACAGTCACCTGGAGGTGACATTGTTCTGACTATGAATCATTATCTGAGGCCTACTTGCTGATTATTAAATTGGCGTTTATCAAAGTATTTCTAAACTGCCTCACCCCTCAAAGGTTCTTGGAGGAGGCTGGATTACAAAATGGCAAAACTTGTTTATCCCAGCGGTCTGGCTTTGGGTCATAATGAAATGAGAGCTGCTGTGCAGGGCACCCTGGGTGGAATACAGGGATGGAAACCAGCATCAGTGGGAAAACCAGTTTCAGTGCAAAATGGACCAGGTGCTCTCAGTGGTGGTGGGGCTGACTTCTCCAACAGGTACGAGGGGCACTGTGCTCAAAGCCCACCATACTTCAAGGGGCCCACAGAAATGTTCCAATTTCTTTTAAAACCAGAAAACGATAAACGTTTAGGGTCAAAGACATTTTAGGTTTTTTTGTCACATCAGAAATAAATGAAATTTTTTAGGGCCTGGATTAGTTTACCTGGAATGTCATAACAAAATGCCACAGTCTAGGTGGCTTACTCAACAGACATTTATTTCTTCATAGTTCTGAGGCTGCAAGTCCAAGATCAAGATGTCAGCAGGATTGGTTTGTTTCTCTGAGGCCTCTCTCTTTGGCTTGTAAACGGCCGTCTTCTTGCTGCCTCTTCACATGGTCTTCCCTCTGTGAGCTCACCTGATGTCTCTGTGTGTCCTAATCTTTTCTTATAAGGACTCCAGTCAGAGAGGATTAGGGACATCCTCCTGGCCTCATTTTGTCTTAATTACTTCATTAAAAGCTCTATCTCCAAAAACAGTCACATTCTGAGGTCCTGGGGGTTAGACTCCAACAGGTGAATTTGTGGGGCTGGGGGTGGGCCATACACTTCAGCCCATAACTGGGCCCACAAAAATTCTATCAGAATGGGGGGGGGACCTACAAAGGCAAAGGTCCCATGAGAGTTGTGGTGTGGTCCCTCTGATAGTAGATTAATTTGGTTTCTGCAAGGAGGTGGGCGGAGCAGGAAGGTGCCTAGTCAGTGTGGAGACATCCAAGGATGATCAGCTGACCTACAGCAAGGATGTTAACACGTTTACCAGCAGCACCTACTCAGCTACTTTGTTGACTGAAGCTCAAAAGAACACAGGATCAGCAAAGCACGTTACCACAATTCTTATTTCACCTTCTCCCTAAGAGATCTTACTATTTGCCAGATCATCTATAAAAAGAGAAATTTTATATACTGGATTCATTCGACAAACATTGAATTCTTTTCTACTAAACTGTGAAGAGCTGAGCTAGACCCTCTGCTGAGCTTAGGAAAGGAAACCATCAGTGTGTTTTCCAGGACCCATAGCTGATGAGAAAGCAGCAGGAAGCGGGCCAGTGACTCAGGATGAGGCACCCGGCCCAGAACTTGACTCACTCAGGACGGAGAAGACCACATCCTCTCTCCCATTTCTGCTTTTCATTAACAGGCGGTCGTGTATGTTCAGAGTTCTATGGACATTAATCACCTCCACAAACACTGTAGGGGACTTTCTAATGCAGAGGAGTGTGTGCCGTCCCTGAGGTCAGCAAAGGTCAGCCGGAAGGTCAGTGCTAAGGGAAGAGGCAGCCATGCTGTCCAGGGGAAGGAGATGTGCCCAGTGTTGGCCTGGGCACAGAGGGTGTGTGCATTGCCACCTTTACCAGGGAGCATGTGCACTTGGCCTCCAAGGGCTGCACTGTTTCTCTCCCGGGACTGTTGGGAGGAGGAAGGACTGTTGGGAGAGAAAGTTCTAGCAAAATGTCCAGGGTCGTACTTGTGAGTCGTGTGCAATGCTGCTTGTTCAAGTTCTAGCGTGTTTTCTTTCTCATCTGGGGGCAGTGCTCAGGCCTCCTGGCTGCTATGTATAGTGGGTTGCATCTGGCTGGATGACCCACTATGAGAAGACTCGGTGAGCTGCCGCCATGAAGAAATGAGGGTCAAGTTTCCTCTGTGGCTGGAGAAGACGTGAGGATAGTCTGCTGTCCGTTCAGTGACCAGACAAACGAGGTGAAGCCAGAGGCCTTGCGAACGGCTGGCAAGGCTTTCGTGACTCCTTCTTCGCAGGTGAGCTCTGTGGGAACAAGTGGCTTAACCCAGATCCAGGGGCTCCGAGTTGGCAATGACCTCTAACAAATAAACTGTTAAAGAGGAACCTATTAAGACTAGTAAATAATTAACAGGGGTGCGTGGAGATGCTCAGTGAAGCGTTTCCAGGGCATCTAACCACTCAGAGTAAAAGCACATTGGCACCTTTAGATTATAGACTCAGACAATGAGATCAAATGGACAGGAAGTCATAACTCCTGATGGTGCTTTCCCAAGGAGTCAAGTTAGAATAGAGTCCTAGACTCTGCAGAAAGCCTTTGCAGAGTTTCGAAGCTGATAGGTGGGAAAACTTAATTATAGAGTGACCAGCGTGAAGGTGGACTCTGCCCTCCATTACGAAGCCTGGAAAATTCTGTGTGATGAATCTGTGTTAAAATAAGGCTGGCAATTCTGTCTGGAAGCTAAAGTACAACTCTGCTGCCAGATTAGTGATTAAATGAAACAATTTTCAGGTCAATTCAATACGATGGTCTGAGTTTGGGTGCACAGACAGGAGGCTGCACCTATTAAGAGGTAGCCCTAGGTCCGTCCAACTAGAACCTACTGTATAGCACAGGGAACTCTGCTCGATAGTATTAACAACCTAATTGGGAAAAGAATTTGAAAAAGAATAGATACATGTATATGTAAGATAAACAAACAAATAAATAAATAAAATAGAAAAAAAAAGAGGTAGATCCCTGTGGTTTCCCTGATACTAAACTCGAGCCCAAGTTCCTTGAGTTATGCTGAGTGTCGGGCAGCCTGCCGTCGGCCTCGGATGCACGGCCCCAGCCTTGCCGCTTTCCCTACATCTAGGTCTCAGGGGACCTCTTCAAGAGGGTCCCAGCCATGAAGACTCCACGCCGGGCGGGCCTATTCCACACGGACTCCCCGCAAGGGCAAGTTTGTGAGGAAAAAGAGGAGAACGTGGGAAGCAGAGCCACACCCAGCCGTGCTGATGCCCATCCTGAACCTCACTTGCCCTGGTTTCCGGGGCTCCAGGCAGGCGTGTGGCCCTGGGAGGTCAAGGCGTGGGAGGGAGGAGAGGTGAAGCCACCCCAACTCAACTTGGGAGATCTGGTCATTGCTCTCTTGACCTTCTGAGTGTCTTCTTTCCTTCAAAGTCAGTAGGATTAGTCTGACCCGTTCCCCAAGCTCCCAGCACAGCCCCATATTACCCAGTTCTCCCCACACCTCGGGGCTGTCCTCTTTCTGCTGTCCCCGGCCGTGTGAGGTCCCTGGGGCCCCAGGGGAACTTCCTGGGAGATGAAGACCACATAAAATACAGGGAAATGAGGGGAAAACCCACTTCCTGCCCATCCTGAGCCCCAGAATGCTGGACACAAGCCCGGGCAGGCCTTCCTCTGTCTGTCCGTCCATCTGCTTGCTGGAGGCCGCCAGGCTGTTTTGCGGGACTGGCTAGGAAGCGGCCGTGAACTAGCCGGCCGCAGACAGGCAGCATCTCCTCTCACCCGGAAGGCTGATTTGCAGAGCTTGTAGGTAACAGACCGGCCAGCATGAGTCTAGCAGAACGCTCTGGTCATGAACTTCACTTGTGCTGGGCTAGCGGCTGGCATCAGTGTTTCAGGGGAGGCAGAATCACTTCTGGGCAGGGGACCTTCCGGCGGCTTGCTTAGAGCAGTATCCTTTTTTGCTGCCTCAGTTACACCTGCTCGGCTTTCCTGAGGCTCCAAGTGTTTCTTGTGTTCAGACAAGTCCTGCCAAATTAAGAATGCAGGCAGGGCCTTGGAGCACTGGACAGCTTCCAGGCAGAGCCCCTTTGCAATTAGAATACAGTTTTAATGGAGGAAGGAACAACGTGTCATGGGTGAAGATAGATGAACGTCATCCGTGGGCCAACACATGGTTTAGGAACAGATTAATGACGCTGGCAGAATCAGCTCATGAGGCGAGGAAAGTCAGGCCAAGAACAAGGCCAAACTCCCCTCCTCTCATTTAAGGCTGTGATGCAGTCTCCCAAGAGTGAGGAGATTGGCAAAGAGCCCCACAGCTGCACCGCAGTTGTGTCTGTGCAAGGACCCAGACCCTCGCCCTCACGTAACGCGACACTCCATCCCCAGATCTGGGGGAGCAGTGACCAGGGCCCCCGGAGGGAGAGGTGGCCCTTGAGACCACGGCAGGAAATACTGACTCGGAGGGGTGGGAGGTCCAGGAATGTGGGTCAGGCTGAGATGCAAATCCAGCCAGCACTCATTCTCACCAAAAACCACGTGTCTGCTTTCTTCTCTATGGATTTCCATCTTCTGGACATTTCATATAAAGGTTCACACATGGGGGTCTTTTATGTCTGGCTTTCTTCACTGGGCAAAAGTTTTCAAGTTCTATGTCACGGCACGATCAGGCCTTGGGTTGGGGGTGTTAGTCCTTGAAACAACAAACCCAGCTACTAGCAGGTATTCGTGCCCTCGTCTCCCTTCCATCGTTAGGGGTTTGGTAGTTTTGTAAGGGCAAAATGATTTAATAGCTGGACATTTGCACATACAAGTACCATTTTTCCTTCCTATGGTTTAGCTCAGATTTTCACACTTCCAATTGCTCAACAGTTGGTGCACAGGGATGCATATAAATAAATGCAAAACGAACAAAAACACCCAACCTGAGTCTGTCGTACT
>NC_081311.1:198697500-198700000 GCF_026419965.1 Kogia breviceps
TTACATCGGGGAAATAAACACCAGCTGCTGCTACAGATAAACCCTCAAGTCACAGCACCAATGCGTCTCCTCTCTCACCTCGTTAGGTATCTATTGCTGTGTGCAAACCATGCCGAGATTCAGTGGCTCAAAACAGCCACTCTCTTTTCACTCATGACTCTGTAGGTGGACAGGTTCAGCTGCTCCACGTGATGTCGCCTGGGGATGCGGTCGTCTTGGGTAACTGACTGGGCAGGAACGTCCAGCATGGCTCATTCAGAGGTTTGGCCCCTTGGGAGGGATGGCCAGAACACCGGACTCAGCTGGGACACTGAGAGAGCTGAGCACCTTTCGCCCTCTGAAAAGCCCCAAGGCAGCTCCCTCCGTACTTGGTAAGTTCAGCAGGGTACCCGGACTCCTTATGTGACATCTTAGTGCTCCCCAAGTGGGAAAGCATCCACTGGAGGCCTTCCTAGGACTTGGATCCATAACTGACCCAGTACCACTTCTGCAACGTTCCATTGGCTCAAGAGAGTCAGAGGGCCAGCCCAGATTCAGCATGGGAGAGCTTTACACAAGGATGTGCTGTGCACTGAAAATGCCCAAGGTGATGATATTAGGAGATGTGAGATTTGATATCTGAGAGGAGATTGGGTCATGAGGGTGGAGCCCTCAAGAATGGGATTAGTGCCCTTTTAAAAGAGACCCAGAGAGCTCCCTTGCCCCCCTCCACATGTGAGGACACAGTAAAAAAGACAGCCATCTATGAACCAGGAAGCTCTCACCAGATACCAAATCTGTCAGCACCTTGATCTTGGATTACCCAGCCTCCAGAACTGTAAGAAATAAATGTCTGTGGCTTATCAGCCACCCAATCTATGGTATTTTATTAGAGCAGCTTGAAAAGACTAAAACAGGTGTGAAGACAAGGAAGTGTGGTTCATCGGGGCCGTCTTTGAAGACTGAGTACCACACTCACTCAAGCCACAGCCCTCAGCAGGTGGGTGGCTCATCCCCAAATTGCCACTAACATCATTTGCAATGTGTGGTCTCCAAAGGCATCGTGTCAGGAGAAAAGAGAGAGAGACCTGAAGGAAGTACAGTGACTTTTAAATGCCTCTGCCCAGAAGTGACATGGCACTTTCCATTGGCCAGAACTAATCCTATGACTCCCGACTTGACCACAAGGGAGGTGTAGAAATGTGCAGGAGCGGATGACTATTCCACCTCTGCCTCATCCTCCATCTCCTTTAAAGGATGGTACCCCGCGTTGGTGGGCCTATGCCGAGACCCCCGCTGCCTAGTACAGGGACGGCCTCTGCTGGAGGATAGTGTGGGCCCCTCCTCACACCCAGCCTCTTGCTTGCTCCTGGCTGGGCGTGGAGACCACGCCTTGCACAGACCACCCCTGCCACTGGCTCTAAGAGTGGGTGGGCATTACTCAGCCACAGACAACAAGGGCTGAGTAATATTAGGACACCAACCTCTGGTCTTCTTTCCAGAGCATTCTGTGGTGCTGGCTGGGATAGAGAGGAATTCATTCCTCTCAAGGGTGGAAGCTGCCTGGATGATGCTACTGCTTCCCACCTAGCTCAGGAGGAGAACACACAGCATCATTGTGGGAGGAAACTTGGCCTCATGGGGCGAGTTGACTTGTGTGGCCTTTTCACAACACTGTACCCAATTCAGGGCACCGTGTGAAGGCAAAGGTGGGAAAACCAGAGAGAAATCCAAGAGCAACAAAACCCCTTGACCTATAAAGTGAAGGTGGAAGGGACTGGGGTTAACTCACCGGAAGAACAGGAAATGAATCAGCATCAAATGCCCGCGAACAGCAAGTCATCCAGAGTGTGGACCTGGTGTTGAACGAACCTGGATTCGAGGGCTGGCTCCATCGCTTATCAGCTGTGGGGCCTTAGTCACACACTTAACCTCTCTGAATGTCACTTTCCTCACCTATAAAGTGGCCAAAGTCATGGTAGCTCCCTTGCAGCGCTCGTGTGACCGTTGAATCAGACGGTGCGTGTGCCGGCCCGTGGTAAGCACTCAGTAAATGTGGGCGGTGTTCTCACCGTGCGTGCTGGGGACGCGAATGCCAACTGCTGTATCGGTAAACAAAGGATGCTGCGGCCATGAAGCCAGCGGCCACTGCAGCTGTCCCCAACTGTGCACCCTGAGTGGATTCAGGATGGAAAAAGCAGGATACTGGCCCTAAAGAGTTGAGGTGCAAATCAAAGGAATGATTTCCATGAGCCCAGACTCCTGCATCTTCCCATATCTAGAAAAGCGCTAAATCCATTAACTTGAGATGCTTGGTATTTCTTTAACAGTCATCTTCTGATATTCCGATTACCTGGTCTTGGTCGCAAAAACTCCTGTGTATACTGGTTCCTCCCTTGCCGCTTTGGAGCCGTCCCTCAGAGCATCGGGGAGGCTGCCTCCTGGGCTGGAGTCCTCAGCAAGTCTGCCGAATAGAACATAATTCTAAACTTTTTTAGGTTGTGCATTTTTTTCAGTCAGC
>NC_081311.1:200805000-200985000 GCF_026419965.1 Kogia breviceps
TGCTCTTCCTCTTGCAGCTTCGCCTGCCCACGTCCCACGCCTGTCGGCCGGCGGGTCTATTTACAGATCCGAGAAGGACAGGACGGCACATGCAGAGCAGACGGCGTTCTCTGCTGGAAGGCACTGAAGCGTCTAACGAGCGTAGGGGCCTAGAAACACCCGCACCGCCCTCCTCAGAGGGCTGCGGCTGTGAACATCACTGCTGGGCGAGGGGTGAGCCGGCCCCCCGTGCTGCGGGTCAGGCCTCGGGGAGACCCAACGGGGGGTGGCGATGCGGGTGGACGGGCCCCTGCGTGAGGCATGTATGTTCTTGGGGGGAAGCGGAGGTCGGCAGCCTAGAGGTTTGGAGAAGTCCCTGCCAACAGACGGTCAGAGGTCAGGGGTCAGGCAGGGGTTGGGATTTGAAGGAGGCCAGACCAGGGCACTGGGGAGGCAGGCTGCTAGGCCAGGGCGTCTGGGCTGATTTGGAGGCTCTGGGCAAGGGCAGCCCTAACCTGACAAGCGTGGGGCCTGGGCAAGGCAGGGAACCAGGTTGGGCCAGGAGTCAGCTCTGCCCCTCGGCCCCCTTCCAGCTGCAAACAGGAGGTCTGAAGGGGTGGGGTGTGCTGGGAGCACTCACGCTCCCGAGGTCCTGCCGCGCTGGGCGGTGGCCACAGGCAGCTTCCACGCAGATCGCCTGGCTCCGTGGCGCCCGGGCACGTGCGGCTGCCCCGTCCAGGTGCAGACGTCCTGTCCCCCACACACCACTGCTTGCGGGGTCCCAGATCCCAGTTCCAGGACAGTAAGGGGGCCCTGAGCAAAGGAAGCAGGCGGCTTTCTCTGCACGAGCCTCGTGGGCCTCTCGGACCCTCTCGGAGCCCTCCCTGGCCGCCATCGCCAGCTGTGTTTTCTCAGTCCGCTCGGGCAGCCGCGATGGTGCAGCACGGACCGGACACCGTGGACTGGAGGCTTCAGGCACAGACGGTGATGACTCACAGCCTGGAGGCTGCACGTCCGAGATCAGGCTGCCCGCCGGTTCGGTTCCTGGTGGGAGCCGTGTTCCTGGCTTGCGGACGGCTGCCTTTTCCCGTGTCCCCAAGTGGTGAAGAGACAGAGAGAGACAGAGGCGGAACATACTTCTTTTCAGGACGCTAATCCCTTCACTCCCCCTGGCCTCATCTAACCACAGTCACCTCGCGAAGGCCACGCCTCCAAATACCGTCACAGTAAACTGGGGGACACGTTCAATGCACAGCACGCGTCCCCGGCCGTCTCAGGGCCTCTGCTCTCCCGGGCTTCTCAGGGCGGCAGCCGGGGCTGGAGGCCGGGCGCTCTGAGCCCCCGTTCGTCCGCGCCCCTCACCAGGAAGGCTGGCTCACCTCCACCGGGACCTGAGAGCCGAGGGGCCTCGGGCAGCTGCCCTGCGTGACGAACCCTGAGGGACGGGCAGGCGGGCCCAGCGCCGCGGGCCGAGGACGGCCGGGACAGCCACGCGGCCTGACTCTGGCCACACGCCCGCCCAGCAGGGGTTTGCTTCTCTTGTCACGAGCCTGGGCTGACGAGGGCTCTCCGGAGGCGGGAGCCTGGCCGGCAGCCTCTGTAGAGCTTGACCCTGCGGCGGGGGGCCGTCTATTCTTGGACAGACTTTGGCGTCTCAGGACCTCGGAAGGGTTCAGAACTCCCACGGGGGTGTTATCAGCGTCTGAAGATCCTACTAGACTTTGAGATCACAGGAAATACCGCAGGACAACGTATGATCCTTTCGATAAAAGTAACTTCACAGGAGAGCCACCAACAGGCCCTCCGCTGAGGCCAGCTCCTTGCGGGAGGGGCAGGGAAGCTTCAAGGAGACGCCAGCATCCTCCCCGCCACCTGCTGCGCTGGACCAGGCCACGGACGAGGGGCCAGGAACTCCTGCCCTGCTGCCCCCCACCCCCAAGCCGGCCTTGGGGGCGGAGCACAGCAGATCCCGCCTCCTTCTCCCACAGCTGATTGGCCCTAGGGCTGCACGTGGGGGCGCCGTGCCGGGAAGAGGCGTGTCCTCCGCAAGCCGTCTTGGTCTGTGGAGGGAGGGCCGGGGAGGCACTGGGCCTCTCCTGGAAGCCGGAACACCCAGCTTTTGGCTTTCAGCTTCCAGTCATCTCCGTGATGCCTCCAGGGAACAGAGGGGGTGGCACGGGTCGGCTGAGTCCACGGGGGACCCCATTCCAGGACTGGTGAGGTTTGGATTTCAGGTGATGGGGTGCTGGCCAAGTCCCCGCAAGGCGTCCCTAGCGAAAGGACTCATAACTCTGCCTGGTTGCAGGCCCGGACAGCAGTGGGTCTCATCTTACAGCAATTTCTATCAGCCCGGGGTTGGGGGGCGGCGCCTTGTGTGCTGGGCTGAGGCTGCATCATTCAGACCCGGAAGGGACGCGCCCCTGTGTTGATTAGTGATGTCTGGCACGGGCACAGGATGCAGGTCTGAGAGAGGTGTTTGTGTTTGTTTCGCAGGTGAGTATTTGGTGCACACATCAGGTGGTTTTTGCTGAAGCTGCAGCTTGGTCAAGGTCTGTGAGCCCCCATCATCTCAGGGAAGTGGGGGGGGGGCCTTCCCCAGGTGCTGCACACTCTCACCTAAGGGCAAGAGCGCCAGGAGGGAGGTAAGATCGGAGGGGCTGCCCTCTGTGGTTTCTGGCCTCCAGACCCTTCTTTTGGCGCTCACCTCTACCCTGTTCTGTTGAAAAGACACTTTGAGAAAGGTTTATGGTTCATTTCCCCTTGTCTTCAAGTGGACATTGACCTCTGAGTTTGTGGCCACAGATCGAAACAAGATGGTCAAGGCCATTGGCAATTTCCTCCGCTAAGTAAAAACTGAGTTGTGGGAAGAAGCGCAGGCTCCTCTGGGGACCCCTGAGCCAGGTTGGAACGTTTATTCCAGCTTTTCCTCTCTGTCCTAACTTTGAGCCCAGTGACATTAGCCCCCCGGCTCAAGGCTCTGTGGGCAGGGAAACCCAGGAAGGCGGTACCTTGGTCTTCACAGCGGGAGAGCACATGGAAAATTCCACCTCCACGAAACATACAAAATTAGAGCGCACTCTTTCTCTAGATTTCCTTTAATTCTAGAAAAGCAAAACAGTGTTGCCCGGCAGACCTCGGGCCCCGGGTACATCTCATCAACCAGCCTGGTTTGCTTCTGGTCCTAGCAGGGTATGGTTTGGAGCCAGACAGGCTTTTTCTATCCCTCACTAACCACGAAACTTCAGGTGGGTCCTGAATCCTCTCTGAGCCCATTTCCTCCCCAACAAAACAGGAGAGACTTTTATTTTCATTCTCTCACTCATTCATTCATTCATTCATCAATTGAACTTTTCCTAGGCATCTTTGTTAAGCCCCCTTAGCAGAGCTGCTGTGTTGATTAAAGGAGAAAGCATGTAAAGCTCTGAACATCGCACCCCTTCTTCCCCTCCCCGCCCCACTTCCCCCACCCACCTTTGCCCTAGAAGTTTCTGTTTCGGACAGGAAGTCCAGTCTCACTGCGGGGCATTCCAGAGATGGTCAGAGGGGCCGGCCTCCAGCTTCCCACTTGAACCCAAACTCTAAGAAATCCCCAACTCCTTGTGGCCAAGGCTGCTTTCCTCTGACACGCCTAGCAGCCTGGAAACGCTTCCCCTCCCTCCTCTCTTTCCTTGAACCGAATCCACACTTGGGTTGAATGTCCAAGAAAAAAAAGTGGTATTTATCAGCATTTTTTTCTTAACACTGAAAGAACCATATCAGAGTAATATTATGGAAAAATAGTTAGATGTCAGTGCCATTTTGTGTTGAGGCTAAGACACCTGCCGTAACTGGTTCTGGAGGGAGAGTGGTAAGCAGGACTGGCTCCTGTGGGCACCCAGGCCGAGCCCCAGTTGCGGTACCCACCCTCCCGGAGGGCTGTGGAGACCAGGGACAGGCCTCCATTTCTCTAGTTAGCACGCTGGCCCTCGCCCAATGGGTGTGAAATAAAGAAATGAAGGCAAAAGCTCTTGTCGTCTCCTCACCAAACTGCCCACCAGCCCTGGAAAGCCTGGTCCTTTGTACTGATTTTAGTGAAACCGTTCTGTTTTGCTTTTTTGTAATAGATGTTTTGAGATGTGATTCGCACCCATATACCTCACTCATTTATTGTGTACAACTGAGTGAGTTTTAGTACCTTCACCGACATGGGCAAGCATCACCACGGTCAGTTTTAGGACACTTTCGTGACCTCAGAAAGAAACCCGTACTTTTTCGCTGTCACAACCCTATTCCCCAGCCGTCACGCAGCCCTAGGCAACCACCACTCTATTTTCTGTCCATGGACTTCCTTGTGCTGAATATTTCATATAAACGGAATCATATAATATGTGCCCTTCTGTGCCTGGGCTTATTTCACGGAGCATGCCTTTGACTCATCCATGCCGTAGTGTGAATGAGCACATCATTCCTTCCCTATGACCAAATAATATTCCACTGTGTGGATGAACCACAGTCTGTTTATCCACGCGTCAGTCACGGGCATCTGTCTGGGTTTCCCCCACTTTCTGGCTGCTGTGAACGATGCTCTGCTATAAACGTTCACGTACGGGTCTCGTGAGAACACGACTTCATTCTTCTTGGGCTGGACCCAGATGTGGGATGGCTGAGTCCTGTGGTAACTCTGTGGGGCCGCCTCGGGGACTCTGAGATTATTTTCCCAGTGCTGGCGCCATTTTACATCCCCACCCGCAGGCCTCGCTGACACTTGCAACTATCTGACCTTTGAATCTAGCCATCCTAGTGGATGTGAAATGGAAAACTGGTTTCTTCGGGTACCTCTCGCCGTAGGGGTCCGGGTCACACGCGGTGACCTGCGTCAGGGCGGGGCTACCCTCGGACCATCAGAGCCATCTTTAATTTCCTGACCCCCATTTTCTCAAGGGCAACTCTCCCACTTTGAAGATGCTGCTGTGGTCTCCTCTCCCATGTTCTTTGCAGTTGTGGGTTTACGCCTCCTGCAGATGTCTTTACTCCCGTTTCACTGGGGCTTCAGAAGGGAGCAATAGGAGGAAAACGCATGTGTTCGCCCTCCGACACCTCCATTCTCAGAATAGTTTTCTGTCAAGACAAATCTCTCTGTGTCTCTCCCATGCAGTCAAGATAAAATTCCACCTGGGCACCCGCCTTCCTCGTGATGTGGCCTTTATGGGCCCCTCTGGTGTCAAACCACGTGGATCTTCACAGATGCTCTGCTCGGTCACACCTGCCTCTGAGCTGTTGTACACTCTGTTTCCTCCACCTGTGAGGCTCACTCCTCTTTGTCTGGCTATAGCTCCTTCTGGTCTGTACAACTCAGCTCAAGCAGCACCTCCGTGAAGACTTCCAAGACCCCGGCCAGATTTAGGTACCCCTCCCTGGTGGTCCCAAAGCACCATAGCTTTGGCCACATGGCTCTGCAGCCTCTCAATTACTTGTCTGCTCTGCAGACATGGCTCAGCACATAGTAGGTGCTCCATAAATCTTCACTAAGTGAATAAATGTATAAATGAAGAACAAATGAATCTGTCAAATGGGCACTCAAAAAAGTGTTTACTGAGTTTCTGCTGTGTGCAAGACATCGTGTGATTATTGTGAGGGGAGGGGTGAGATTCTAGAGGGGGGCATCTCTGGAACTCCATCAAGGCCACATGTGTATCCCAGCTGCGTCTCTGCTACTTGAGGCCAGGGATGTCTCGGGGGCCTCACTTTGGGGTGAGCACACAGTAGGACCTCAATAAATGCCGTCAGCAAAGAAGAGGAAGGTGAACTGCCTACCTGCGTTGCCTCCGCACATAACACTAGGAAGATAATTGTACCCCTTTCAAAGGAAGGAAATAAAAATACAAGTGCTTTGTTGGTCTTCCTTATTTTACTACATTTTTTAAAAATTCCAGAAAGTAAAATAATACAGCAGTGTGTGAAGAAAAGGCAGCAATCTCCTTCTCCCTGTCTCCCATCCTCTCCAGGGATAACCAAAGTTTATTTTTGTTGCTCAGCCTTCCTCACCTTTCTCTGTGTTCATAAAAAACGTACATACACATTTCCCCGGGTCGGCTTTGCTTTCTATCAACACAGAATCACTCTGAACACATGAGCTGGCCCCTTCCTATAAAAGCACTTTCAAAATGTTAAAATTCTCTATGCATCTGAGGAGTGTTTATCTTCCAGATCTGGAGACCTCCCTCTTCCTGTTAGCAATACCTGCCTGCAACATGTAAAAATAATGAGAAATTTGGGTTCCAGAATGGAAGGAAGGACGTTTACTTGCTATGAACCCCAGCATAACCTTCTGTCACCACTCAGAAATCTCATGAATAAACATCGAGCCACAACAAATGCCATTCCGACAACTCAGAATTTGATTCTGTTCAAGGCATGATCATGCATTTCCCAACTGAGATTCCTAAGAAAACCTTAAAGGTTAAGGTCACGTGTAGCTGCTGGACTTGCCGGGTGTGGGGGGCTGGGGAGCTAGGCCTCGAGGGAGTGCCGGGTCCCGCAGGCGCCGTTGTCAGTGCTCAGAAAAGCCCGCGTCTGCTGAACCACAGCTGGCCCCGAAATCCGCTCGCATCCGGCCAGCCTGGACTGTCTGCTGGAGACCTCCTCCCCCACGTGCCCTCCTGAGGCTCTGCAGGTCCCGAGCGTCTGTGGGCTGACAGCCCCACACAGACAGGGTCAATCTACCGCGATGCCCCAGGGTTTGGGGCAGAGCAGGTGAGGAGACTCCAAAGAGGGGAGTGGGTACCTCCCGTGTCTGCACGAGGAGCAGAGAGTCTTGTGCAAACAGGCTGTGGCAGAGACAGGACCCACGGCCGTCCTCACACCTGCGGCAGCTCACCTGGAATTCGGTGGGGTGGGGACAGGCCTCCTCAGCACCAGGTGCTGCTCCTGCAGAGTCAGGGTTCTCTCAGTCGTCGAGCTTCCACCCGGAGCATCTCTTGCCCAGTTCAGAGCTGGCCCAGTTCAAGGTGGGGCTCAACAGGGAGTTCCAGCCAGGAGGGAGGGTGCACAGGACATGCCCCACAAAGCCTGGCACTGCGTGCCCGACGGCAGGCCTGACCCCAAGCGGCCCCGAGACCCACGGCACCAGAGCTGGATGGGAGCGCGCGCCCTGCACGGCAGCACCGGGGGGCGAGGAGCAGACAGCCCGCGGAAGCAACGCCCACCCTCTGCTCCCGGGCGAGCCGGGCACGGGGGGCTGCACGCCCCGCCCGCGCTGAGATTCTGCCAGCCCGTGCTGGGCCCGAACGTCAACATGCTGACTCTGCGGGCAGCTCTCAGGGCTGCAGGCGAGGCGGGGAGACCACACGGCAGCTCTTTCCTGACACTTCACGAAACTGCTGCCTCTCTCATGCTGCTGGGCCGGAGTCTCCAGCCAGAGAATAGCGGGTAACGGGCCACAGAACGGCGCTCAGATGGGGGGAGGCGAGGGGGGAGGGGCGGGGGCCGCAGCGGGTGAGCTCAGCTTCCTCGCGGGAGGCCGAAGCCCCTCAGTGTGAACCCCAAGCCCCTGCACCCCACAAATCACAGCACAGATGGCGATCCCGGGCTGCCCCACCCCCGGTGGAGGCGAGAGACGGGGGGGGGGGGGCCACAAGGAGAGGCAGGGGGCTCGGTGAGGAGCTCCCTGAGACCTGGGGGGTCAACAGAGGGGAAAGCGGGGACTGGGGGGTGGTCCCGGCAGCCCTCGGCCTGCTGCAGGCAGTGTCCGCCTGCCTCTCGTGGTCCAACTGGATAGAGACACGAGAGAGATGAAAGGGAATCGTCCTGAGGGGCGTGTGGCCTGAGACAGGCTCACTGGGTGGAAAGGGGGGGACGCTGAGAGCCGCGCTTGACGGACGCCCACCGCACCGCGCAGTGAGCGCCGCCGTCACAGCACTGGAACTCCGCGGCCCGCAGGCAGCTTCACTCGGCCTCTACGGGAGGTGGCGGGCTCCGAGGGGCTGCCTCACGCTCCTAAGGACCCACACGGGAGAGGGTGGATGCCAGGAGCAGAACAGAGTGTGTTTCCACCTGTAGTGAGGATGCAAAGGATGCACATCAGGGCCACGGGGTGCCGGCTCCTCCAGCCGAGGTCCAGACCCACTTCCCGAGCTGTGTCTCCAGACGGACACCCCCCAGGGTTCCAAGGGGCAGCTGCAGAGCCGGGCAAGGGCCGCCTCTACCCCTCAGAGCCCCCGCTCCACGGAGGGAAGCGTCAGGCTGGGGGCCCAGGCTGCGGTGCTGCAGGGGGTGGAAGCGGTGGGGAGGCTTCAGAGGCTGCTGCGCCCGGTGGCCTGTGCAGTGGCTCCGCCCGCCCCCCCCCCCAGCACCAGATGTGCTGCCAGGGCTGACTGCCCAGGGAGGAGCTGGCACCCGTCAAGGGGCTCGTGGGCGGGGGGGGGAGCTGCAGGTGGAGGGGCGCCAGGCAGGGCTGAGGGCCGCACCCTTTCCTGCGTCTCCACTGAGCACAGCTGGGGCGCCGCAGGGACAGGATCACTGACAACTGTTCAAACTTGTCAAAAGGAGCCCTTTAGGGAAAACTTCCGTTCCACTATAAAGTCATATATATTCATTACGGAATAAATTGCTACAACGCAGAAAACTTTGGAAAAGAAAGTAATCATCAACCATTATCTCATCTCCTAGTGATGATTTTTTTTCATTTTGTTATATTTCCTCACAATCATGTGTATGTATTTTTCTCTTTTTATACAGTTGAGATAAGTAAAATCACTTAACAAGAGTTAAACTGAGCCATTCAGTCATGAAGCTGTCTGTGCCAGGGAACAGGAAATGCCCACCATTTCCGGGGCTTCAGATTCTACACGGGCCCTCCCAGTGCTTAGAGTTACCCGCGTCCAGTGCCGGTGGGCCGGGAGGATTGCATGAAAGGAAATCCGTATTGTCCATCAGAATCAATCTTGGACTTTTTAGCCAAAAATCAGTGTCTGGCACCAGTCGTGGGATAGCTCCACCTCGGTGAGTGGGGTCCCCCACAGACCCTGCTTTAGTTACGCTTTGGGGGGACCAAGGAACAGAGGCTTTTGAAAGTTACACCAAGTTACATGGGGCACAGGGGAGGGGTAGGAGGGGTGCGAGGGAGGTGGGTGGTATGGAACCAAGCCTGGCTCCTGGCACAGGAATCTGGGGATTTTGTTGTTCTGCCCACTGGGAAAACAGTAGGAAAGCCCATCCTTCAGGGAGTACTCACTGTAATGAGACAGGTCATTCAGCCTGGGACAGGGTCTCGATGCCTGTGAAACACCCAAGTGAAGACAGAGCGGGCCGCTGAGCAGACGGGTCTGGATCGCAGGAGGAGGGTTAGAGGTGGACAGATACACGTGGGGGTTTTCAGCCTTAGATGGTAACAGAAGCCACCGGATTGAGTGAGATTCACCTCCCCCTACCCTCAGGAAGTTTGCAAGGTGCAAAGAGAAGAAATGAAGGGACAAAGAAAAGGAGAGATGAAATTATGACACAACCCCAAGCAGTACAATGCAGTGGGGTGTCTACAGGAAGAAGAGTCCACAGTGGGCCTGAGAAAGAAGAGCCATATTAGAAGGAAGACCTGTTGTTATTTTCAACATTTTCAAAAGCCAGAGAGTGATACAATAAGTCAAGGGTGAAAACTGCCCACTGGATTTATTCATTTTTATATGAAAGTATAAAAGCTGTCCACATAGAAAAAGTGCAGATTTTTATTTTTATGTAACAGGCCCATATACTCACACCCAGATTCAATATGCATTAACATTATGCCATATGAGCCACAGAACTTTCTGTGAAATAACCTACCAGATACCACAGATCCAATGTAAGTTGCTATGCACATGACTGCAAAAAAACATCTCTGTACTTGTTTCTTTGTGCCCACGTGTGAAAGTCTAGGCCTTGAAGCAGAAGTGCTAGATTTGTTTCGCCACATTCTCACTTCCATTTTGTGGGCACTGGGGGGTAAGCTGGGGTGAGGGGTGTCTGAAAATTGGACAAGAAAGTCTTCACCCACCAGCTCAGATGCAAGATGCTTTCTTGTCTCCACCTTGACTCTCAGTGGAAAAATTCTCTCCTGAAATATCAGACTCCAGGCCTGTACTTTGAACGTTTTGGGGGATCCAGATTTCTAACACATGGGATTTTAAGCTAATAAGTTAACATTTATTCAGCCCTGGGCCCGTCTTGAGTGTCTGGCATAAACAAAAGTGGAGCCCTGCCGGGGGCATGTTCCCACAACCTAGATTCCAGTGCGTGTGTGTAGGTGGACCTTCTGAATGTATGCTCAGGCAGTCAGCATTTACCCAAACTGAGAGGATTAGCACTCCTAAGAAATTCATATCCTGAAGTAACCTGAAAGTAAATATAAAAGTTTTAAATGAATAAATAAAAACTGGAGAAATTGAAATTCCAAGTAAAGAACAAGATTTAGGAAAAAAAACCAAACAAACTTCTACAAATAACTATATAGGAACTTTGAATTTAAACTTAATGGAACAGTTAAAAAGCAATTAGGTTCAGCTGAAGAGAGAATTTATGAACTGGAAGATGGATATTATAGGTTGAGTTGCATCCTCACAAAATTCATATGTCAGACTCTTAACTCCCAGGGACTTCCCTGGTGGCGCAGTGGTTAAGACTCCGCACTCCCAATGCAGGGGGCCCGGGTTCGAGCCCTGGTCCAGGAACTAGATCCCACACACATGCCACAACTAAGAGTTTGCATGCCACAACTAAGGAGCCAGCAAGCTGCAACTAAGGAGCCCATGAGCTGCAACTAAGACCCAATGCAACCAAATAAATGAATAAATACTAAAAAAAAAAATCCTCTTAACTCCCAGTACTTCAGAATGTGACTTTATTTTGATATATGGCCTTTAACTAGTTAATTAAGTAAAAATGAGGTCATTAGGGTGGGCCCTAATCCAATATGATTTGTGTCCTTATAAGAGGGATTTGGACACAGACACACAGGGAAAATCATGTGAAGACATGGGGAGAAGATGGTCATCTACAAGCCCAGGAGGGAGGCCTCATCAGAAACCAACACCCAAAAACCTTGGTCTTGAACTTCTAGCCTCCTGAATTGTAAGAAAATAAATTTCCGTTGTGTAAGCCACCTACTCTGTGGTACTTCGTTATGGCAGTCATAACAGACTAAGATCACAGATTTAATAAATTACCCAGAATACAACAGAGAAAGAGAGAGAAAAAAGAACAGAGAAAAGTTAGAGGGATGGAACAAAGAATGAGAAGGCCCAATGTATAAATAATAGATGTCCCGGAGGGAGAGTCTGATAGTTCAGGGAGAGGAAATGCATATAGAAGAAATGCATACAAATTTTCCAGAACTGATAAACATGAATCCTCAGATTTAAGAGGCACAAAATGTCCAGAGCAGAAAATATAAACCTAAAATAAATCCCCACCTGAACACATGGCAGTGAGTGCATGTGTCAGGCACAATGAATTATCCTGCTCAGCATCGTTCTAACCTCTTCTAGCTCTTCTTCCTCCACTCAGCCTCTTCACACATGGGCACAAAGAACCAGTACGGAGACGCTTTATGCAGTCACATGTATAACAACTTACAATGGATCTGCTGTGTTTTATTTCTCACTAAAGAAAGATCCCTGGCCAAATAGCAAAGCATTAATTCATATTCCTCCATCCTACACTCCCTTTCAGGTGGGATACAGGCATAGGATCTAGATTCCCCCAAGGTTGCAGCTTCTGTTTCTTAGAGGGCAAAGCAGGCTACGTGGGTGGTGGCTGCAGGTAGAGGAAAATCGGGGACTTGTGACAACCTACCAGAAGACTAAAGGTGTGGACCCCAGGGCCCAGGGAAGGGCAGTGATACATGGAGTTGGAAGGTGTCAGGTTGGAGGGTAAGCACGACTTAGACAGAAGGAGCAGATGGTTTTATTCAACTGTGGAGACGTGAAGATGAGAAGGAGCCTTGGGAGAAAGGAGGAGCCCTCCCCATTCTGAATTCTGTGGGGTGTGAGGAAGGGGCTTCTCTTACAGCAGGGGGTGGAAGCTGGATCAGAGAGAAAGCAGTACATTTTCCATGGAAACCACATCCCCACGGCATCCAGAAGAAGCTGGCAGTAGGTCACGCTCTGCTCGGTGAGCCAGGACTGGTTACAGGGGCCAGTGGGAGCCCTACACTGGCATTGCGGGGTTGGCCGCTCACAGCCGGCATGGATCCCAAAGGAGCTCCTGGTGGAAGGGGGCGTGGATCTCTGTAGAAGGAGCCCGTTCCACCCGGGGTGGTTGGGGCTCTGTGGAAACATCCCTGGCTCTAATACTACAGGAATTTTAGCAAAAATAGATACCTACTCCTTACTGAAAGATTAAAAATCAAAATGCAGAAGGAAATATTCTTAACATGATGAGGAATTTCCCCTTAAAACAACACCCCACTTAATATGACAGTGAAGCCCAGAGAAATGGCCCTTCAAATCAGAAATTAAAAATGGTTGTTTGCCAACTGCATCAGTATTTAACAGTCTAAGAGTCTGTCACTGCAGAGTCATTAGTGGGAAAGAAGAGGCCCAACTAGAAAGAAGAAGGTTACAAACTATCAGTATATTCAGGAAAAATAATTACTATTTAAAACCTGAAAAGAATCAACAGAAAATTCAGGGCTGATAAGTTTCAATGAAAAAGTAGGATATGAGGGCTTCCCTGGTGGCGCAGTGGTTGAGAATCCGCCTGTCGATGCAGGAGACATGGGTTCATGCCCCGGTCCGGGAAGATCCCACATGCCGCGGAGCGGCTGGGCCCGTGAGCCATGGCTGCTGAGCCTGCGCGTCCGGAGCCTGTGCTCCGCAAAGGGAGAGACCACAACAGTGAGAGGCCCGCCTACCACAAAAAAAAAAAAAAAAAAAAAAGTAGGATATGAAAAAAAATCCAATAATCAAAGATAGTCCCATAAGCTGTATTAAGTAAGTAGACTACATTATAGGACAAAAAGATGACATTCACAATGGCATCAAGAATCCCCCAATTCCCAGGAACAAACCGAACCCCAAATAGTCAGGACTGCATAAAATTCCACCAAGAGTGTTTCACTTTAAAGTGAATAAATGGAGATAAATACCATGTCCCTGGACGGCAAGACTAAATATTTCAAAGTTGTTAATTCTTTGCAAATTGATTTACATATGTAACATGTTACCAAAAATTCTTCAGGAAATGTTTTGGAATCAAATGATTCTAAAATTTGTTTGAAAAAAAATAACAAGAATACCTATGATACAGGGTGAAACAGCTCATTTTAAATCATATAATAAAGCCACAAGACTTAAATCAACACAGCACTGGTTATACCATAGAAAGTCCAGTGAGAAAAATATACATCCCAGAGAGCTTCTGGTGTATAAAAGCTTTGTGAAACATGAAGGCTGCATCACCTCACTGCTGGCAGGGGTATGAAGGGGGTGGTACAATTAATGTGCTAAATCAATTGATTAGCTATTGGAAGACAAATTTAGACCCTCACTCCATATCATACAACAAAAATATTAGAGAAAAATAAACTATTAAACAAAATATAGAACAAACAGATACTAGGATTTATCTGAATTTGGATAAGTGTAGATTTCTTTTATGTAAAAAATCAGCACAAATATAAAAAATGAAACTATTGATACACTGAAAGATGCTGTATGTATGTATATGTATATATATATATATATATATATATATACATCAAAATGAAGATGACATATAAAATAGGAGAAAATATCTGATGACACTACACATAGAAAATCGTAAAGACATGACAAAAAAAAACCTACTAGAGCTAATCAGTGAATTTGGCAAAGTTGCAGGATCCAAAATTAATATACAGAAATCTGTTGTATTTCTATACATTAGCAATGAACTATCAGGACTATCAGAAATTAAGGAAACACAACTCATTAAAAAGAATGAAATACCTGAGAATAAATCTACCTAAGGAGGTAAAAGATCTGTATTTAGAAAACTACAAGACAGTGATGAAAGAAATTGAAGGTGATACAAACAGATGAAAAGATATGCCGTGTTTGTGGACTGGAAGAATTAATATTGTCAAAATGACCATACTACCCAAGGCAATCTCCAGATTCAATGCAATCCCTATCAAATTAACTATGGCATTTTTCACAGAACTAGAATAAATAACTCTAAAATTTTTATGGAAACCCCAAACATCCTGAATAGCCAAAACAATCAGATAAGAAGAACAAAGCTAGAGTATCACACTCCCTGATTTCAAACTATACTACAAATCTACAGTAATCAAAACAGTCTGGTACTGGCACAAAAAGAGACACATAGATCAATGGAACAGAATAGAGATCCCAACAATGAACCCACACATATATGGGCAATTAACCTATGACAAAGGGGTCAAGAATCTACAATGGGGAAAAAGACAGTCTCTTCAATAAATGGTGTTGGGAAAACTGGACAGCTACGTGCAAAAGAATGAAACTAGACCACTTTCTCACACCATATACAAAAAACAAAACAAAACAAAACAAAACTTAGAATGGATTAAAGACTTAAATGTAAGACCTGAAACCTTTAAACTCCTAGAAGAAAACATAAGCGGTATGCTCTTTGACATTGATCTTAGAAATATTTTGTTGGATATGTTTCCTCAGGCAAGGGAAATAAAAGCAAAAATAAACAAACGGGACTACGTCAAACTAAAAATCTTTTGCACACTGAAGGAAACCATCAACAGAACAAAAAGGCTACCTACTGAATGGGAATATTTGCAAATGATATACCTGATAAGAGGTTAATATCCAAAATATATGAAGAACTCATACAACTCAACATCAAAAAAATAAATAACTCAATTTAAAAGCGGGCAGAGGATATGACCAGACATTTTCCCAGAGAAGATACACCGATGGTCAACAGGCACATGAAAAGATGCCCAACATCACTAATGGCTTCCTAGGGACATGGCCGGGGTGTCCTAGCAACTTCTCCGGGAGGTCACTTATGAACCTCAAACAGGACTCGCTGTGGGAGGGTCTCAGAACTGTTCCTCCAGGTTTGCTGAGCGATTTCTACTCTTTGTCTCAAAGCGCCCTGTTTATCTTGCACACATCTGGGCCTTGGTGGAGCAGTGGTCAGGAGGACCTCTGACACCAGCAGGGCCCGAGGCCCAGAGGGACCAGATCAGCCCCTCCCTGGGGAGACTCCCCCTCCAACTGTGCTGAACTCAGCTCTCTCACTGTGGTGAGCAATTCTGAGTCATAGCGAAGGTTCTGGCCCCTGGAGGGGATCTGGGTCTGTGAGGGCAGCTCAGGGGACGGGTTCTGTCCTCTGACGTCGGACCCAGCCTCCTGGGCCGCATTCTCCAGGCAGAGGCCTGGCATCTCCTCCAGTACTGATTCCAGACCCACAGGGCCTTTCTCCGGGGTCTTCGTGTGCCTCCTGGGTCCTGGGTGCAGGGCTCCTGGCGGCCTCTGAATCCCAGGACACGGGGCTGGGGCGAGCAGGGGGTGGGGGGACCCCCAGCTTCTCCTCCGCAGGCTCCGCACAGCAGGGGGCGCTCAAGCCCAAGAAAGTGCCCGGGGATCTGGGGACGAAGCCCTGTGCCCCGGGCTTGCTGCACGAGGCCCCCAGAGTGAGTGTTCGCCCGGCTGATCTGGGCCTGATGGGGACGGTGCCAGTTCACGCCTTCTGTCCTGCTTGGGGCGGGACACGCAGTGACAGTGAGGATCCGGGGGGGGCTGGCCCCGGCCCCCCACTCACAAGAGCTCCATCCTGGGGCTGTGGCCCCAGCAGCCCTTGCGGGGAGGGGTAGTCCCACCTCTAGGGCTGCTCCAATCGCGTTGCCCTTAACAATGGGGACGCCGTGGTCGCCCTCAGGCCCGAACAAGGAGGGGACCTTTCGTTCGGTGGCCGTGGAAGGAGCAGCTGTGGAACACAATGGAGGGACTCCAGACCTGAAGCAAAAGCAGGGTCCACGGGGCCGAAGGTGACCCACTGGGCCCTCTTCACCTGTCCCACCCGCCCAAGGGCTGAGGACCTGTGCAGGCGCCCCCAGGTAACTCTGCCACCACAGGACTCGTGTGCGGTGCCCCGGCCTCCCGGCCGCGCCCTGTCCCGTGCGCTTGGGGACAGCAGAGTGCAGACCGGTGCTGCCGGAGCCTGGGCGCTCGCGGCTCTGTGCGACGCCCTTGCCTGCCCCCAGCTCAGTGGGGCGCACAGGTGAGGAAGTTGAGCCCCGCAGGGTGTGGGGACCGGCTGGAGGTCACGCGTGCAGCAGTGGCAGAGGACTCAGCCCCGGACTGTCCGGCAGGCGTGTGCTCCCCGTCTCCTGGCTCCTCTGGAAGCAGCGGCCAGCGGCTTGGGAAGCGGGGACTGTGCTCACCTCTGAGGAAAACTGACCCCTGGGGGGTCCAGCGGCCCCTCCTCTGTAAAACCAGCGGACGACCTCTGCGCCATTGAGCCCTCGGGTAGAGAATGGAAGTGCAAATACTTTGCAAACAGTGAGCCTCGGGAACGAGCAAGGTGTGGGTCACCACGTAACATGCCCAATCTTCCGTGATTTGCAGGGGACACAGGGCTCTCTGGGTGGGACGTCTTGTGCCCCTGAACAGGCAGGTCCGCGGTCCCTGCTCTGGCTGGCGCGTGCATCCGCAGCCCCGGAAGCGGTCAGCACATCCTCCCGCCGGAACTCCCACGCTGGATGCAAAAGCCTGAACTCAAGTGCTTTTGGCTTCCCTGACGCTCAAGGGAACTCCACGCAGCCTTAAAGCCCCCTGAGAGCTTCATGGGTTAGTTTGTTTTCCCCAGGATGCCTTTGAAGCTGTGAGCCCACCCGGGGGTCCCCACCCGGCATGGAGCCTCAGAGGTGGAAGAGGAAGGAGGCTGCTGGGGAGACGGCGGGGCTGCGGGGCGCCTCCGGCAGGGAGGGGAGAAGACCCGGCCAGGTCCTCGGGCTGCAGATCCCGCAGTGTGCTCCCCCCACCCCGCCCCGGCCCCCAGCCTGAGGGCCACTGTAAAGGTGCAACCTTCACCCCAAGACCCTGGCGTACCCGCCGTAAGACTGGCTCCTACGGACCAGTTCTGGGAGGACAGACAGGGCAGGGGGCAGGGCTGGAGGGATGTCAGCCCCAGGGTCACGCAAGCCAAGCCCTGCCCCCGTCGCCCCGCCAGCCGTGGCCAAGCACTGGCCCTCCCCTTGCAGTGGGCGCCTGTGAAGGTGGCGCGACCCCTGAAAGTTCGCCATACCTGCTTGGCCTCAGCTTCGGCTGTCTCTAGCAGGGCTGAAAAGGGCCCCTCTGTTGGACACCGGGCGGCCAGCCTGGGAGGCCGGCTCTGGGCTGGGCAAGGGCGTGGCCTCTGCCCTGGGGGCTCAGCTTTTCCTGGTGACTCGGCCTCTGTCCCCACCGAGCTCAGGCACCGCGGGCTTCCCTCCACACCTGCAGTGGGGAGACTCACGGCCCCTCCCCAGAAGCATCAAAGGTCAAGAGCATCAAAGGAAAAGCAGGTGATCTCCCGTGCACTGTAGCCGTCAGCCTGCTCTCGCGCGGACACGCCGTGCAGGAGGGTCCATCGCTGCGTTTTCAGCGACGCTGGGCCTGCCCTGCTTTGTGATTCTGGCCACAGCTGCGACAGGCAGATATGGTGGCCTTGTTGACCCACTGTCACTTTCCACCACGCTCAGAACAGAAGGAAGTGGCCAATCAGAGCTGCGTGATGGGAAGATGTCGTTTCTCCCCGACCTGGTTCGTTTCCAGGCACGCGTGTCCGGGTGAGAAGCCACCTGGGCTGTCACCCTGCTCCGGGCCCCCCACCCGGTCCTCCTCACTGTGGCCATGAACCCAGTTCTGATGGGGCCCCTCCCTACCGCCAGGGCTGGGGCCCGTCCAGGCCGCCTGGCCCCCGGCAGGAATTAGCTGCTCCCAGTCCGCCTTCCAGCCTAGCCCGGGCCCTCCAGCCAGCTGGGCCCTCGCTGGCCTGACACACCCTTCCTCCTCCAGCCCACTGACCGCTTCCTTCCCAAGCCAGTGTCTCTTCCAAGAAGCCTCCCCAGTCCCTCTCCCACGCCTCCCGGGGGCCCTAGGGACACTTGCTCCCCCCAGTGAATTCCTCCCATTCCTGAGTCTCACCGCCCCCCTCCCAGGAGGCTCTGGTCCACCCGAGACCCTGGGGCCCGTAGCCGGCCCCGCCCGGCTGGAGCCAGCAACACGTGTCGGCCCTGAGCACAGGCCGTTCATCCGTCTGTCCGGGGAAGGGGGCCTGCTGGGCAGGCACAGAGCCATCCTGGGCCTGAAGGGCCACTGACAGGAGGCATCGGGTTTCCAGTGACAGGTGGTCGGGGTGACGGCACCTGTCAGCCTTTCTGCCCTACACTGAGAGCTGGGCAAGTGCCCTCGGGTCTGGCAGGAGCTGCAGGAACTGCCAGCTTAGACCTGCAACCCAGGGCGGGGGCTCCCACGGACACGAGTCCCACTGTCTCGCCCAACAAGTCTGGCCTTGGGGGAGACCAGTCCCGTCTGGTCTCGCCCAGCGAGGGGGCCTGGGGGACCCCTCGCTCCCAGACCACGGCAGAGGGTCTGCAAACACAGAGCGTGGTCTGCACACTCAGCACCCACGAGCACGGGGTCTGACTTGTGCCCCTCTCGGGGCTCACCGGCTGTGCAGCCTCGGCCAAGGCGCCAGGCCTCCGGGCCCTGTTTCCACATCTGCAAACTGGGAGCAGTGTCGCTGATGTGGAGCCCTCAGCACAGAGCCGCCCAGGACGTCAGCGCACCCTCCCATTAGCATTAGCTGTTTCCTCTCTCTCTCTCTCCCTCCCTCCCTCTCTCCCTCCATCCTTTCCCCTGATGGCTTCCGCTCTGCTGATGCCAAGTCCCAGGCCCTTGCCCTGCTTCCACTACTGCCCCACGGGGGTCCCTCCATGACCCTGACCAGGCCGGGCCCGGGTTCTGGGACAGGCGCTGAGCACCAGCCTGAGAGTCTGGCCTGCAGGGAGTCCGGACGTTGTCCCAGCCTCAGCCGGGACCCCTGGGTCTGGAGGCACAGGGAGAGTTTCCTGCTCCTCTTAGACACCCCTGCGAGTCTGCCGTCCCTCGTTCCCTCCACCCAGAGCCCGAAGCCCCGTAGCAGGAACTCAGAGCCAGCCTGGAACCTCCAGCTGGACGCCTGGCGAGCGGAGGCCAGTGTCCGCCCCGACCTGCTTCTCAGTGACAGGCCGACCCTGGGACCGTCCACTTCCTGCCTTCTCTGTGCCCTGCCTGGGAGACGATTCAGATAAACGTGTGTGTGTGGTGGGGGTCTTGTGCTCTCCTTCCCTGTCTCCATCTAGGAAGAGAATATTTCCTCACTTCCCTCCTTCTGCTATAGCCCTTTTTCATAGAAGAACTTTTTGAAAGATTTGTTTTTGTCCTTAGAACGTATCTCACTGAGACTCTAGACTCAGAATACCGCTTTGTTTAGAGCTACGTGAAGATTTCTTGCCACCAATTTGCCACGGTGGGGTCCACGTTGTTCCTCTTGTGTCCAAGTTGTAGGGATGCCTTTCTTATCCTTCGTGATCTCATTCATAAGCGCGTTTGTGTGGCTCTGGAATGGGGCTCGCCCACACCAGGAGAGCCCTCCCCATCCTTCCCCCAGCCCCTTCCCCCTTCCCTAGAGCCCCCCGACTAGCAGCTGTTTCGATCAGGTTGGTGTTTGCCCTTGCATTGGTCCATTTAGAAAATGTAGGAAGCACACATATGTCCACCTACAAACCCTCTCTCTGGCCTGACCTGGACACTGCCCAGCACCTAACTTTGCTCACCTAACATTGTCAGGATGTCACTGTGATGGGTCCCTAGCACCCTCCTCCCTGCCGTCCCGTGGCCTCGCACAATCTCCCTTGACGGGGACTTGGGAGTTTTCGGTCTTCGCTGTCACCATGGATGACCACAGTGAATGCCTTCCCTGTATGTCATATGTGTCCCAGCTTGTCCTGGGGATGGATTCTTAGAAGTGGGGTAAGTGGGTCTAAGGTCAAGTGTATACATAACTTGACTAGATATTCCTAATTCCCTTCTGAGGAACGGCACCGTTCTGCTTCCCACCTGTAATCAATACAAATACCAACATGATAAGTTGTTACACCTTTCGATTTTGGCCAATCTGACAAGTGAGAAATGGAACCTCCGTGCTGTTTCAGTTCACTTTTCTTTTACAAGACGATGCTTGGACACTTTTTCATATATTTAAGAGACATTTGCATTTTTTTCTTTTACAAACTGTCTGTTGATCTCTTTGCCCATATTTTCCAATAGATGCTGAACTTCTTCGTTGTTAACAGGAACCCTTTGTGCATCAGTGATTTTAGCCCTGCATCTGTGATATTAGTTGCAAACACTTTGTGTGTCTTTTGACATTGCTTATGGTGTGTTTTGCCGTACAAATGTTTTAATTTTATATAGGCCAATTTGTTCATCTTTGGTTCAATGCTTTTGGACTCTGAGTCTTGGTTATAAATGCTCTTCTCTACTCTGGGTTGCAAAGGAAGTCAGTCCCACTTCTTTTACAGCATTTACGTGGTTTCATCTCTGATCCACTTGGTGTCTGTTACAAAGAGTGGATCCAATTTTACCTTTGTCCACATGGCTATCCAGGTGTCCCAAAGCCGTCGATTAAAAGCTCATCTTCTTCCCTCACTGACCAAGAAGCCACCTTGACAGCAATCCACATGCTCCTAGGCCCACTTCTGGATTCTCTCCTCTGTTCCACTGGTCTGTTTGTCTATAGCTGAACTGGTGCCACACTGTTTTAACCAAAGAAGCTTTATAATATGTATTAGATCCGGTAGACTACCCCACCCCCACCCCACTCTTCTTTTCTAGGGGTTTCCTGGCTATTCTTGCTTGTTTATTCTTCCCTGTGAAAGAAAAGCATTTAAAGTGTCTGGCCCAGCTAGACAAACTCTAAGCCCCTTCATATCTCCAGGGCTGCCCAGCAAGCTCTCATTCTTTCAGAACCAGCACAAATGTTCCATCCCCTCCAGGCACGCAGATCTTTTGTTCTGTCCCTGGAACAAGCCAAGCTCATTCCTGCCTTTGGCCTCTGCACGTGTCGTGTCGGCTCTTCTGCCTGGAGTCCTGCCTCCCCAGGACCTTCCTTTGGATGTGGCCCCTCCTCTTTTAAACCTCAGCTCAAACACTTCCCCAGAGAGTCATCCCTGGCTTCCAGGCTCTCTCCTTCCATTACTCTGCTTTCTGTTATTCATGGTGCTTTTCTGAATCTAAAATTATTTTGCATGTTTGTTTTATGTTATGTACATGAGAAGGTAAGATCTGGGAGAGAAGTGAGTTAATTTGCCTGATTCTGCAGTGAATCCTCAGCATCAAGAACAGTGTGGGTGAAAGGAGCCCCGTAAACAGTGCGGATGGATGGATAGGTGAGTAGAAAGGCAGATGGATGGAAGGATTGGCCAATGGGTGGTAGGTGACTAGATGAATAGGTGGGTGGACAGATAGATGGATATGTATGTATGGATAAGTATGGATGTATGGATGTATGGATGGATGGGTGGATGGATGGATGGATGGATGGACGGATGGATGGATGGATGGCTGCATGGATGCATGGGTGGATGGATGCATGGATGGATGGATGCATGGATGCATGGGTGGATGGATGCATGGATGGATGCATGGATGGGTGCATGGGTGGATGGATGGATGGATGGATGGGTGGATGGATGGACGGACGGATGGATGGATGGATGGATGGATGGATGGATGCATGCATGCATGGATGGATGGATGGATGGATGGATGGATGGATGCATGGATGGATGGATGGATGGATGGATGGATGGATGGATGGATGGACGGATGGATGGATGGATGGATAGATGGACAGGTGGATGGATAGATGGGTGGATGGGTGGATGCATGGATGCATGGATGGATGCATGGATGGATGGACAGGTGGATGGATGGATGGATGCATGGGTGGATGGATGGATGGATGGATGGATGGATGGATGGATAGATGGACAGGTGGATGGATGGATGGATGGATGGGTGGATGGATGCATGGATGCATGGATGGATGGACAGGTGGATGGATGGATGGATGCGTGGGTGGAGGAATGGACAGGTGGATGGATGGATGGATGCATGGGTGGAGGGATGGACAGGTGGATGGATGGATGCATGGATGAGTGAATTAGTAGACAGGAGGGTGAGCAGATTGGTGGAGCCAGCTCTGACTCCCCCTGCTCCCAGAGCTTTCTGACCACCTGTGAAACATGTTTATCACCTGCCCCCAACCTGTTTGTGTGTGAACTCTGTGAGGACAAGTGTTGGGTCTTGTTGTCTCTGTCCCAACCCAGAGGAAGTGATAGATAATGAACACAGGAGAAAAGACAACAAGGTCAAATGCCATAGTACAAGGTAGCATCTTGGGTTCAAGGTTTTGGGGGACTTTCATGGTGCCTAGGAAACTGCAGGGTGCTGTATGGGACCCCAGAGCCAAAGGCCTGACACAGTCCAGCTCTGTGGAGCCTGGGTCCCAGCCTGTCCTATCTAGAGTCCTGAGATGTTCCCTCACAGTGACTGGCAGGGGCAGCATGTCTAAGCCTGGATTCTGGTGTTTCCTTCCCAGTCCGGACACCAGGCAGCTGCTGACACAGAAGAAAAAGGGAAAGTGGGCTGAAAGGCCAAACGGAGCTGGGCTTCATGGACTCAGCCACTGTGGGTTTTGAGACTAAACCTCTCTGGGCACCGAGATGAGAGTTAAAATGACTGCCTGATGCATGCTAGAGGTGTGAGAACTGAAGGAACGAATCCAGGTAAACCTTTGGCTCCCCTTTGGGGTACAAATGTGGCTCACCAGGGGGTGTCGCCTCCCTTCCCTTCCCTTCTCTCTTTCCCTATGCGCTTTTATTTCATATTTTTGTATATTTTTAACAACTTAAGGTATAATTCACATACTATTCATTTCACCCATTTCGAGGATAAAATTCAGGGGTTTAGAGTATATTCACAGAGTTGTGCAACAATCACCATCTAATTTTAGAACACTTTCATCACCCAAAGAAATGACATCCTATTAACAATCTCTCTCCATTCGCTCTATCTCCCCCCTCCAGCCCTGACTTTCTGTCTCTATAGATTTGCCTATTTGGGGCATTACATATAAATGAAATCATGCAATAACTGGGTGTTTGTGACTGTCTTCTTTCCTTTACTATAATGTTTTTGAGACTCATCCATGTTGGATCAGTACTTCACCCCTTCTTATTGCCAAATAATAGTACATTGTGTGATACCACATTTTATTTATTCATTCATCAGCTGATGGACAATTGAGTTGCAAAGAAAAAAATATTTCTCAAAATAGGGTGGAAATCCTGGACTAAATATTATGAAATATTATGTTTCTTGACATAACACTCTCCAAAATAGTTCTAATACACCCTACTACAATGGTTAAATATTTAAAATTAAAACTACCACCATAATAACATTTTCTTTAATTTGATTTTATGACTATTTTATGATAGCTTTCTATATGCCTGTTAATAAGTTACTGTTCCTTAATATAAACTGTTTTTCAATGTCCATTTATTCATTTGGATCTTATGGTAGTATCAATTGTTATTCATTAGTTGTTATATTTGTCTGACATTTCCACATATTTTTATTAACATGATTTTTTATTTTTGCTATCGATTATATTGTTATTTAACTTAAAGAAATATTTGATTTGTATATAGTTGTATCTATTGGGGGTTTTTTTCTTGGTTTTTCCCTTTGCTTTTTTTTTTTTTTTTTTTTGCAGTACGCGGGCCTCTCACTGCTGTGGCCTCTCCCGTTGCGGAGCACAGGCTCCGGACGCGCAGGCTCAGCAGCCATGGCTCACGGGCCCAGCCGCTCCGCGGTATGTGGGATCTTCCCGGACCAGGATACGAACCCATGTCCCCTGCATCGGCAGGCGGACTCTCAACCACTGCGCCACCAGGGAAGCCCTTTCCCTTTGCTTTTAAAATAGGAAAATTTTCCCCTCAAAAGATTTAATATTTATGTCTGCATCCTTTAAGATTTTTACCACTTGACTTTTTTTTATCAAAGTATAGTTGATTTCATTTCAGGTGTACAGCAAAGTGATTCAGTTACATATATATATGCATATGTATATATTCTTTTTCAGTTTCTTTTCCATTATAGATTATTACAAGGTATTGAATATAGTTCCCTGTGCTCTACAGTAGGTCTTTGTTGTTTATCTGTTTCATATATAGTTGTGTGTATCTGTTAAACCCAAACTCCTAATTTATCCCTTCCCCCCTAACCCCTTTGGTAACCACAAGTCTGTTCTCTATGTCTGTGAGTCTGTTTCTGTTTTGCAAATAAGTTCATTTGTGTCATATTTTAGGTTCCACATATACGTGATATTATACCATATTTGTCTTTCTGTGACTTGCTTCACTTTGATCATCTCTAGGTCACTTCATTTTTATTGCATTTAACTCGTTAATCCTTCTTCAATTTACTTTGATATATTATGTTTTGTCATTCTATTTCCTCCTCCAAAAATGTCTAATACGATTATTCATCAAATAATCGTTCTCTTTCCCATTCACTTACCATTTTGGGCTTTGTTTTATTTGTAAATACTTGTGTGTGGTGAAGTCTGTCCTCTTGGTCCATCTGTCTATCCTTGCACTAGCACCAAGCTGCGCTACTTATATATTAAATATATCAATCTTGCTATGTGCCTGCTTTTTTTTTTTTTTTTTTTTTTGCGGTATGCGGGCCTCTCACTGCCGTGGCCTCTCCCGTTGCGGAGCACAGGCTCCGGACGCGCAGGCTCAGCTGCCATGGCTCACGGGCTCAGTTGCTCCGCGGCATGTGGGATCTTCCCGGACCAGGGCACGAACCCGCGTCCCCTGCATCGGCAGGCGGATTCTCAACCACTGCGCCACCAGGGAAGCCCGTGCCTGCTTTTTAAGTATGTTTATGTTTTGAATAGATAACACAGGCCAATGGCACAGAATTGAATAGATAAACGTCCTTTAGTCAGGGGCCAATCACCCTACTCATTCCCAGTTCTTCACTTTAAAAATACACTTTCTGGGCTTCCCTGGTGGCGCAGCGGTTGAGAGTCCGCCTGCCGATGCAGGGGACGCGGGTTCGCGCCCCGGTCCGGGAGGATCCCACGTGCCGCGGAGCGGCTGGGCCCGTGAGCCGTGGCCGCTGCGCCTGCGCGTCCGGAGCCTGCGCTCCGCAACGGGAGAGGCCACAACAGTGAGAGGCCCGCGTACCGCAAAATAATAATAATAATAATAATAATAATAAATAAATAAATAAATAAAATATACTTTCTATGAGTCTCAGGTAAATAAACCATATAGGACAGGAATGCTGCACCCTTTCTCTTAACCAAGATGACTTTGTTAGTTTGCTTGTGTTCCCTGCTCCATGTACGGCCTCACCAAGGGGAGGACACCGTGCCACCTTGGTTCCTTCTCCAGGTGCCCCTGTGACTCACTCCTAAGTACAGTGTTTGCATGTTGAGGAAGTTATTGTTCGGGGGCTGAAACAGTGGTCTCGATGGGCTTTTTATATGGACTGGAAACGCCAAATCTCCCTATGCTCTCCAAGCCAAGGATTCATGCCCCATAGAGTGAAGGAGTTGAGTTAAAGTTCCTTCTGGAACCAGGAGCTGGTCTAGCCACCCCAGGAGCATCCTAGCCCCTAATCTAACTCTCCAAGGGTCCTTCTATCCTGTCACCCTAGGTGTCCATGACAACCTGTCCTCAAAGTATTGTTTTCCAAAGACAATAAAGTGGCTCCTGATGCTGCAAACACGTCTGCAGGCTCTCCTGGGGGCTCAGCCTGTGGTCACTCCCGAGGGAGGACAGAAACCCCCAGCTGCTGGCGGGAGGCCGTGTGCGCGGAGAGGCTGTGGGCCTGCAATCGGCGGTGAGCACGGGGAGCCACGGTGTGGAGACTTGTTTGGGAGCCACAGCTGATCTAGCAGCTCAGGTGGCGTGTGAGCCTGGCTGGCGCCCCGTCCCCACCCATCAAGCTGTAGCCCCCACGGGTGGGCAGGCAAGGTGGCCACACAGCACGTCCAGGGCCCTGACCTATGGCTGCATCCTTAGAACGCAGAACGCCGCTGATGCCTTTGGACACCTGTTACGTGAACGACGGCCCTGCGTCCCCGGAGAGCGGGGGTCAGCCTCCTGCAGGCCTTGCCCTCCTCTCCCACCCCATCCTCGGCCAGCGAGAAGGGCCAGGCCGAGCCTCGCTTGTCCGCCCACTGAGGCTGAGGAGCAAGAATGGAGGCAGCAGCGGCCACCCTGCATTGGGAGTGACCAGGGTGGGGACAGGGTGGAGAGGACAGCAGGCTGCACAGGTCATCGGCCACCTAGAGAGAAGGACAGAGTGAGTAGGAGAGATGGAGAGACAGAGACAGAGAGAGGGGAAGGGCGGGCGTAGAGGGAGACGCAGTGGAGTTTGACTCCTCCAGGCAGAGGAGCCCAGACGGCACCCCAGGGCCTCGTGCAGGGCCTGCTGGGCTCTCCCGGAGCCCCCGGGCACAAGAGCCACCCCTCCTCTTGGGAGCAGATGGGACAAGGGTGAAGGGAGGGAGCTGGGGTCTTGGGTGCCGCAGGGCCACTCCTGGGCAGGAGTGGACGTCCCCATCCTGTCTGTGGAGGCGGCAGAACGCGAGGCCCCCGGTGGAGGTTCAGGAAGAGGCCCGGGACCCCAGGGCTGGGAGGCCCCTCCCGTCACCCCTCACGGTGAGCAGAGATCCTTAGGCCCACCCGAGGGGCCATGTGACGCGTCCACTTCACCACAGGGGACACGGCAGGTCTCTAAGGCAGAGGGCAGAGGGCGGCCGGCAGCCAGGAGGCTGGGCAAGGCCAGCACTGCCCCCGGAGCCGGCCGTGACCTCGGGGCCCCTCTGCTGTGCGAGGCTGACCCTGGGCCTCCCAGCTCTGCAGAGTCAGAGCCCGGCACTGCCTGGGCGTCAGACATGCTTCGACCGCAGGGCCCTCGGGGAGGTGCCATATGCCCATCAGCAGCAGCTCCGGCACTGACCCCAAGGACAGGGCTAGTCTCAGCTGACCTTCGCAAAGCCCCACGCCCTCGTGCGCTAAGGACGGTTCCATTTCACCCCTAACGCAGGCTCTCCCCCGGAGGGACCCCAGACTGAGCCAGCTGGGTTTACTGCACCCTGTTGTGTCCACAGCCAGGGACGAGCGAGGACCCCGCCCCTCTCCTGTGGGGAGACCCCATGAGTGTGTCTCCACACAACATAGACTGGAGATGGTGGGGCTCTGGGGGCAGCACGAAGGGACAGGAGCACAGAAGGTCGGGGAGGAAACCCTGGAGAGCTGCTTAGAAGAGGCAGCATGGAAACCGGGCTTGGTGGACGGGCTCGATTTCAGCAGCTGCTTGTGAGGAAAGAGCATTTCCGGTTCCCCAAGACCTTCCCTCTGGAGCCCCTCCCCAGGCCCAAGTCCCTTGCCCCCATCCTCTGACCACCCCCCCACCCCACATCTTCCTGCTAGAGGCTGATGGGGTGCAGCTCTGTGCCTGCTGCACTCTCGGGCTTAGCTTGTCTGCTTTCATTATGTGTAGGAGCTTCTAGAAGCTTCAAACCATCCCATGTGGTTTCACTTACTTGTTGGCACCGAAGGCAGCTGCGTGTTTACAGATTCCAGAGGAAACCCAGCCCAGAGCACATCAGAGAGATCCCACCTGGGAGCACAGCCACTGTCTTGGAGAAGCTACAAATGTGGTTGGGGGGCCTCTGGAAGCCCAGACAGGCAGGGGAGGGCTCGGAGCCACTGCAGGGCCCCCGGCGGGTCAGGCTCCAGGCCCGGGGCTCCACTACCCATCTGCACAGGGGCGGCGTGGGGAACCCCCGCTCTGCCTCTGCTACCAGCAGACGGGACCTGCTGGGACAGTTCCTCCCGGGGCACCAGGACTGGCTCCGGGCCTGTCTCTCCAGACCCTCTGTCTGTCCTCTCGCAAGAATGGAGATGCTGATTTTGGGCACACTGCCCGAGACGTGCCTCTTTGGGTGTTTTAGAAGCTGACGGTCCCCCAAGGGGGAGACTGGGCTCAGTGCCCACGGGGCGGGGCCGATCCCCCTAAAAATGCTCCTCGGGCACTGGGAAGCCCCTCAGGGTCGCTGCTCGTGGTGGGGTTTGCGCTGGCAACTTGGGGCTCCAGTCTGCCGCCGCCTGGAAACAGGCCACAGCTGCTGGGCTTCAGGAACGGAGGGGAGAAAAGACAACGAGCTTCTGCAGGGGCCCTGCCTCCGCCACTCTGTCCCTGTCCTTCCCCTGGGGGTAGCCCGGTCTGTCCAGCCAGCCAGTGGCCAGGAGCCACGAGGAGGAGCCACTGAGTGCAGGGCCCAGGTCAGGGCTCTTCCTGTCCTCAGGGGTCCTCCCTTTCAGACCCACTCGTGTTTCCCAGGAGCTGCCAGGAGCCGACCTCAGAGGGGCCATGCCTGGGCAGCCGACAGCTCAGCTCCGGGGCCGTGCCATCCCCCCCACCCCAGGCCCCCAGGCTCTGAGTTCACACTCTGTGACAGCTCCCACCGCAGCTGCCCAATGCACCAGAGCAAGGAGCCCGCTCCTAAGGCTGTGGCCCAGCTGGAGTCTGCCCCACTGCTCCCATAAAGGGTGGCCTGCCGTTCTTCCCAGAGAGCTGTTTCTCTCTCCCCCTTCCTGCCCCAGGTCGGGGGTCGGGGTGTGGACTGGGGAGGGGTCTGGGAAGGGCCGTGCCGGCCACTTGGAGGCCAGGGCAGCAGCGTGCCAGCCAGCGGCCGCCACTTCCGTTGTCTTCTCACGGGCATCCCAGGCCCCCGGGCCACTCACCTCACACCTCAGAGGCCCCCCTCAGAGACCCCACCACGTGTGGAAGGGAGGGGCGGATCCATTTTCCTTTGTTCTCTGTGACAACAAAGACCCCTAGTCTTCTTGCCAGGTGCCCAGGGCTGAGCTGCCCAAGCATTTCCCCCCATCCCCCATCAGCAGCACCAGCCCAGGGGACCAGACGGTGCCAGGACTCCCAGGTGATAGAGGAGGAGCAGACAGGCCAGTGGAGACCTGCCCCCGTCACCCGGCCAGCGAGGGCAGAGCCAGACTCCAACGCTCGTCTATCTGACACCAAAGCCCACGTGTGTTAGGTGTCTACACTGCGGAACAAAGCACCACAAGCTTGGTGGCTTCACAGACACTGACCATCTCACGGTGCCCTGAGTACGCAGGGTCCCACCCGGCTGCCGTCCAGGCTGCGATCTCATCTGGAGGCTGGACTCGGGGAGACTCCCAGGGGTCTCCGGCTTGCTCAGGGGCCGCAGGGTTCATGTCCTGTGGCTGCAGGGCTGAAGGCCCCGGACTTGTGCCGGCTTTTGCCTGGAGGCCTCAGGTCGGGGAGGCCCCCGCCCCCGCAGCTCTCCGCCGCCTGGCGTCCCCCGGCCGCAATCAACTCGGCCGGAGTGTCTTCCGTGTGGCAACGCTATCACAGGAGGGCCGCCCACCACCTGTGCACGTCCTCCTGGTTGGAAGCAGGTCCACCCTCTGCCCGCCCAAGGGGAGGGGTGACCTGGAGGGTGGATGCCCGCAGGAGTCCTAGGGGCCACCCCACACCATGGCTGCGTGCTGTCGCCTCCAGGGCACAGACTCCCTTTTCCAGACCCAGCTGCATTCTTGGCCTGTTTTATGATCATGGCGCCTTTCCTGAGCCTGTCAGTCAGTGGGTGTGCAGAGAGGACCCTCGTGCGCTGAGGCCGCCCAAGGCTGCACTCGCTCTGTGCTTTCACGAGGCCCCAGGAGGCAGGGAGCCCCTCCCTCTGCTGCAGGAATCCTGGCTGGGTCTCCCCAGCCGAAGGCTCGGCGGGGCCCCCCTGCGACTCAGCTGACGGGGCCCAGAGGGTCTCTCCTGCTGCCTCCACCTGTGCGGTCTCAGGAGACGCCCGCCCTTCCCCCTCACCGCCCTGACCTCCGAGCGGGGACCGGGCGACTTCTACCCTGAATGCACTACTGTCTCGCGTTTGGTCTGTGAGCAGAGACAGAGCCAAAGAGGGCCCGGCCGGGAGGAGAAGGGGGTTCTTGTTTCCACTCGGCCCCTCACCAGCTGCCCAGTCCCCCATCGCGGGCCTCCCGCACCATCTGCGAATCGGTGGCTGGAGCAGGTTTTCTCTGGAGGCGTGTCCACATCCGGCCTCCAGAGACTCCAGCAAGAGTGTGTAGTGCAGCCCAGCGATAGCCCTGCCTGCCCCGCTGACCTCCAGGTGGGAGGGGTCTTCCCTGGACAGTGAAGAAAGCCGCACAGCGATCTCTGGCCGGGGCTCCTCACCACCTGCGCTCCCCCACTGGTGGGATGCTGCCTGTCACTCACACTGCTCTGCCCGCCCTCCTCCCACCGCTGGCCAATCAGGTGGTGCCGCCTCCCACCCAGGGGTGGAGCCCGCAACAATCGGGGTATCCACCGGGTTTGGAGGCGGGACGTCGAGGAGGGCTTTGGGAGGAGAAGCTTGCGGTCTTCTGTCTGCCCTGGAGACCTGTAGAGCCTGGGCCCCTTCTTCTTGGCCTGAAGGCGCCTTCCCGGGAAGGGGGAAGGAAGCCCATGAGAGGGAGGAGGGTCAGGGCAGGGCGGAGAGCCGCTGAGGTGGGACAGGGCCGATGGCGCTCCCCGCAGTGCCTGGCTGGCCTCACTGTATTTCCAGAACGAGGATGGGGCGGCTCCCACAGCCCTGGGAGTGTGGGGGGACCCCAGTGGCTGGAGGGCGGCTGTAAGGGGTGGGGTGGGGAGCACCGGGCCTGCGGAAGAGGCAGGACCACGGCCCCAGAGGAAGGCGCCTTGGCCCCACTCTGGTCCTGAGGTTTTCTCGGCCACACTGTGCACCCTTCCTGATGCCCCCACCAAGGGGCAGGCACAGGGCCCTGGAGTCGGCAGCACCTCTCAGGGGCACCCCACTGGCCCTGACGTTGGCCGGGGTCCCGCCGACCCACACCAGCCATCAACAGACCTCCAGTGTCCCCTCTGCCTTTCTGCGGACAGGGGGTGAACACAAACGCCCCATACCCACAAACGTCTTGAAGAGAGAACTCCCTGCCCTAGAGGCCAAGGAGCTCATGGAGGGGAGACAGCAGAACGCCTGGCTGAAAACGTCCCCAGGCACTGAGAACCAGTGGGCTGTGGCTCCTGGGTCCAACCTGAGATTCCCGGTGCCTCTGGGCTGGTGACAGCTGATCCTCAGCCTCAGAGGGAGGGTCAGCCGGCCCATGACCATGACTCACGCGGCAGGGCTGTCACTGGGCTCACTGGGCGATCTGAGCCCCAGCCTGGGGTTGGCAGCACCGTCGTGGAGCTCTTTGTGTGCTGCCTGGTGGCCTGTCCTGTACAGAGCGGCCTCAGAGGACACCCTCGCTGCCCCTCGTCTCGCACAGAAGGAAGCAAGGCCTCCGCGGGGGCTCGGCTTGTCCCCCTCACATCCCAGATCCCAGATCTTCTGGGTCCAGGGCAGAGTGGGCGGCCAGCCCAGCAGGTCGGGGGCCACACTCCTGCTGACCTGCTTCACCAACTCTCCGCTCCGGCCTGGCTGCTCACCCCTAAGACTGGTGGGGACCAGGACCGTGCCTGGGCTGGGAGGGGGATTCGGGCACCCGCGGGGAGAGCACTTGTAAACTATGAAGCCCTGTGGCTCAGCAGAGGCAGTGGCGCTGCTGGCCATTCGCTAGGGGCTGAGACCGGGCCCATGGGGTCAGATATGAGAGGGGGCATCTACCCCCTGCCCCCCTCCTTCCCAGAGCCCTCCCACTCACGCATTTCCTGTCTGGCTTAACGATGGAGGCTGCTGAGCTGAGGGAATTAACTCTAGGAAAAGAGGCAGCTGCTCTGTCCTCTCCCCCAAGCCTGGATCCAGCCCCCCAGGATGGTGGGTTGGCTCTGAGGGGCTGTGGGTGACCAGAAATTCTCAGTTGACTGGCCCCTGACTGCCCGTTCAGCCTGGGCCTGCCCCGGAACCGGGCTTGGGCTCTGTAGAACTTTCCAGGGGAACTGTCAGAGTTAGGTGCCGTCCACTCCATTAATCATAGTTATTTTAATCAAGAAGGTAAGAAATACAGCTCACCAAAGATTTAATTATAATTAGCAGCTAACAACACTTGGATGAGTCAATGACCTGAGTGGTGCAAGTTCACACTTCTCTGTTCCGAATGCGTGAGAAATTAAAGCATCCCAAGGAAGTGGTGGGTGGTTGGCGGCTGCTGGGATGAGGGTGAGAGGGGAAGGGCCCCGAGTCCAGCCCCAGCACGATGCAGAAGGCGCCACCTGTGGCTGCGTGCACACTGCTGGGCCGGCCCCACGGCTCGCGGCCGGTGTGCTCGGAAGGGCCCGCCGGGTGGGTACGCTGCTGGCCGTCCGCGGTAGTCTTGACCAGGGCCCCACGTTCTCATTTGGCCCCAGGTCCACCCAGCGTGGAGCGGGTACGACCCACACCGTGCGTGGAACGTGGCCTGTGGTGGCCCCTTGTTCCCTACGCGGGACCCATGGAAGTGAATGAGTCTGGCCCTGCCCGCAGTGGCCTGGGTGGGAGACACCGAGGGGGGCAGAGGAGTCCACAGGGCTGAGCGAACCCCAAGCTGAGATGAGGTGACAGCTGCCGAAGCCTTGTGTTTGGGACCGGGGAGAGGTTCCCGGACCAGGGGGACGCACTGGGGCCTGACACTCTGGATGGCGGGGGCCTGATGGGCGCACGGGGAGACTGGGATCAGCTGGCACAGAGGCAGGCGTCGCAGGGGCAGCCCACGGCTGGATGTGGGCGGGCCAAGCGCTGGGCTTCCGTCGCTCTGGCGCTTTACCAGCAGCAAGACATGGGCAGGGGTCCCCGTGCCTGAGTGGCAGGAATCGCCCTGTCACAGCGGGAGGGTCCCAGGTCCATCCTCAAGGAAGAGGAGAGGTCTTGCCCTCCGATTCGGCGCACAGTTTGTCCTCCGCACCACGAGACTCTCAAGGAGGTTGGCCTGGGCCTGGCGGTCCTGCTGACCTGGAGCAGATCGAGGGGCGCCGGAGCCCCTGGACGGGCCCGAGGAGCCCCTGCCCCCGGCCCAGGAGCGCTCAGCGAACGAGAGTGGGCTCTGGGGACCCACCGCTCCGGCCCCCTTCAGACTGCCTCTTCCCCAAGGAGATGCCTGACCTTTGACCAGCGCTGCCTCCTTGCGGAGACCCGGGTCGCCGTCCCCTATGTGATTTTCCCTCAGGCACTTGCAGGCTCCTGACGGCACCACGGTTCTGCTCCCTCCTGCCGGATTGTCTGTTCCGGGAGCTGAGCTCATGCCTTCGGGTGTCTCTGCTGGTTCCCTGCACTCGGCACATGCTCCGCTCTGAGATGAGGCCAGTGATGATGCTCGATGCTCGGAGCCCAAACCGTGGAGACAGAGGACCGGCCAGGCCCCTGGGGCGGGGGCCGGCGCAGCTCCAGGCACACGGGCACTTTCTCCCAGGCATCACCGCCTCTGAAGAGGCACGTGCAGAGGCAGGGCCTTTGCCCAACAAACGTCCCCTGCCCCTCGGGCTCCTCTCTGTCGCGGCCAGAACTGCCCTGGGGGTCCCATCAGAGCCAACCATGCCCTGAGCTCCAGGCCCGGGCGGAGCGTGGCCAGGTCTGGGGCTCTGTGACCTGCTCCAGGTTGGAGAGATTCTGGGGTTCAGGATTCAGTTCCAGGAGAGGCCCCCGTAAGTAGGTGAGCAGCACGCAGTGGCCAGGGGTGGGGTCCAGGCAGCAGCGCACAGACACGTCAACCTCAGGCCCAGGCCGGATCCTGCCTCGGTCCTCGGGGCCTGTGCAAGTTCCCATTATTGGAAACGCCTGTCAGGAACCCTCCGAGCCCTGTGACTGGACGTCTCCATGGAAATGAGTCTCTAGTTGCAGGGCCTGCCTCAGTGTCCTGGGGCTGCCATAACAAATGACCACACTGGGTGGATTAAACGACAGTTCTGGAGGCTGGAAGTTGGAGTCAAGGTGTCAGCAGGGCCGTGCTGTCTCCCAAAGTCCTGGGGGTGGATCCTTCCTTCCTTTTCAGCTGCTGGTGGCTCCTGGCATCCTTGGCCCATGGCTGCGTCCCTCCCGTGCACCTGTGTGTCACGTCTCCCTCTCCTTTCTCATAAGGACACTGGCCATTGGGTTCAGGGCCCCCTGATCCAAGGTAACCACATCTTGAGATCCTTAAAGTAATTGCATCTGCAAACACCAATTAAGGTCACTCGCACAGGTCCCCGGGGGACAACGCTAAGCTGTGTTGCTTGCGTCGGGTCACTGTCCTTCTCCGCCCTTCCGCTTACTCGTCCCTGATCCTCCCTCAGAGGGATGCTCGACGGACCAGATGAGTCACATGCCCGCCGTGGCACCTGTCTGCAGTGGGCATCCCAGGAGGCAAATTTCAGACTACGAGTTTGGATCCGCTGGGTGGGAACCGACACTGGCCAGGGCAGCCAGGGCCTGGATGGCGCGCAAAGCGCCGCAGGGCCACCCTGGGCAGAGCTGACTGGTCCCTCCCAGCAAAGCACAGGCCTCCCCCTCGCCCTGGAAGGAGGCAGGACAAGGTCACTTCCAAGGATACGGTCAGGTCTCAAACCAAGATGCCCTCTCTTTCCTGCACCGCCATCCAAGCTGAAAGAGATGGCAAACCAAATTACCCAAAGATTTAACAGGAATTGATTTTAATTTAAAGCCCTTTAAGTGCTTTCTCCCCATAGATGAAAGGAGAGTAGAATGAAATCTGTTTTCCTGATTGCTCCGATAACTGTATCCAATCTAATTTTCTGCCCCGCGCCATCTCCTCCTGATGGGTCAGCCTTTCGTATTGTCTCTTGGTGATTGCTGAGCTTACCCTCCAAACTGCGAAAGAAATCTAATTTCTGCTCTTATTCCAACCTTGTGCTTCTCACGCACTCGAATAAATATTCCCCTGAATTCAAACTCTTACGTCCAGAGCGATTCACAGCAAGTTCTGAAACAGGGGCCTGTGGACCGTTATTTACCCTCCAACTCAGGCACCTCCTGGGGGCAAAAGCCACCCCTGTTTTTGGAAGACCGCGCAATTTCGACTGTGAAGAGGTCTGGGAACCAGCACTGTGCTGGGGGAGCGCCCGGAGGGGGGGGCCCGCGCAGTGCTTCAGAGAGAGCCTGAGTCACGTGGCTGCCCCAGCCCCCGGGCTCCCCTGCGTGGTCCTCGGCCCCAAATCCCATCGACCAGCCTGGATGTGCTCAGGGACACACCTGCCGCCTGCCAGACCCAGGCCCTGTCAGCGGCGGGTCTGCTGCTTCACCCCATCTCCCATGCCCTGCACACCCCAGCAGCTGCAGGCCAGCGGGGGGCCGGGCGCTCGGCGGTGCGCGGAAATCCACCGCACCTCCCCTCCTCACCCACGATCTTGACTCCCACTCGCCGAGAAAATCGAGGCGCAGCTGCACATGTGCCACCTCCCCCAGCAGTAGAAGAAGGGTCCGTCCTCCCCGACAGGGCCAGTCTCCCCACCCCCAGTCACAGCCTCACTCCTGTGTCCTCACCTTGACCTTGTCCCGGCTTCCTCGGCCCTTGGCATTTCAGCTGCCCCAGGTGGCTCCTTTCTCAGCACCATCCCCCAACCTGCGTCCACCCTGGATGTCTTCACCCTTGCCCCAGTGCTCAAGGTCAGGCTCCTTAAAGGAATGCTCCTTGTTTGCTGCCCCTTCTTTCTTCCCACCCGGTGACCACTTGCTGAGGTCACTCAAGATCAAGCAACCCACGCTCACCATCCTCGCTGGGACTAACGTCTGTTTTCTTACTGTTCAAGAACCATCCTTTTCCAGACTGGAGTCTGGAATTTGGATGGCTGGCTTTTAGAAATGATTTTAAAGTGTGAATTCCATCTGATCTCCATCTGATCCAACTGCTCATCTCGCGCCTGGAACTTAGGACCATCAAATTTTGAGCTGAAAAGGACCTGCCAGGATTACCTGGCCCAAAATGCCGTGGCATGTGATGTCACTATGCAATAGGAGAGGATAATGGCAGTTGCTATAAAAGCTCCAACTGGGGCCCAGAGAGGGAAAGCAATTTGCAAAGACACACAGCACCCGTGGTCCTGAGCCCCCAGGATCAGCACTGGCCTTATATCGTTCTTGTGTCCACAGACCCCGCCTGGTTCCATGACAGCCTCCACTTTCTCATCCTTACGACTTCCAGGTAAGCAAGACAGGGGCAGTTTTTGTTGCTGCATTTCTAGCATAAAAAGAAAAATGCTTTTAAGGATATTTAAGTCTCTTTAGCTGGTGACTCCGGCAGCCTGGATGAAAGAGCCTTGATTTCCCCCCAGAGAGGGTGTCTGTGCATCCCTGGAATCATCCGTGTCCCTTTTGATCATGTTAGCAAGTCCCCTTCTGAGGTCCAAGCTGGCAAGGTGGACAGGCCCCTTTGAAGTTGCCTGCGGTTTTCTGAGACACAGGTCCGGACACAGCCACAGTGTTTTGCTCCAAAGGAAGAGGTTGGCAGGTGGACCCCCAAGGCCTCTGGGCAGGACTTGTACCTTTATAAATACTTCTCCGTGGGAGCACTCACCGGCCACCCCTGGAATGACCACACGTAGGAGGCATGTGCGGGGTCTGCATGACCACCCTTCGGTCCCCAAATTTCCTCTGATAATGACCCTCTCCCCGGTCCAGTGATCCTGTAAGTGGGAGTGTTGAGACTGTAAGCGTGGCCGTGGACACGTGACCTAGGCCAGCCAATGGGCATCACCCAGCCTCTGGAAACATTGACTAGCCAGGGATGGACCCACGACCCAGGCCACCAGTCTGAGTGCTGTGGGAGATTTAGAAGTTTATTGAAAAGAGGGTGTCTTTATGCCTGGAGCTTTGTATGGCCATCTTTGTTCACCTGGAGAGACAGTCTACCTGAGAGTAATGCTACACAAGGGAAGACAGAACGGAGAGGGAGATGGAGGTGATTCTAATAGCCTTGTCTAACGTCCTGGATGCAGCTATGCCTGAAGTTCTTGGGCCCCTTACATTTTCCAATTCCGAGCTCCAATCAGTCATCCTATTTCTTTGAACAAGGTATCTGTCACTTGCATACGAGTGAGGCCTGACCACCAGGCAACAGCCTCTCACAGAGGCTAGACTTGGAGCAGGGTAGCTGGCTCTCTGGCCTCCTAGTGATGGAGCAGCGCAGTGGAGAGAACTCCTCCTCCAGGCTGTCAGACACTCCGTCTGCCAGGGCCCTGGTGCTGAGGAAGGCTGCACCACACCCTGCAATGTGCCCTGTGAGGTCCTGGTGCTGCAGGGAGCAGGTCATGGACGGAGACCACAGCAAGTGGGGGGGCGCCTTCCGGAAGGAAACCCACCTGCTGAGACAAGAGTCCCCGAGAGGAGCCTGACCCCTGGTGCCCGAATGACCCCGCGGAGCAGTGCAGCTGTAAGCGGGGGTCTGTGTGTATTGAACCTGGGAACAGGCCACAGCTTGCAATGGATATTTTCATCAGGGGGGTCCTGTGAGGTCCGGGGAAGCGCCACATGTGTGCAAGGGACCTCGGCTACACTGGCCACGGCGGGTCGGGCCCACCGTTGACCAGCACAGAGGCCCTGAGATGCGGCGCAGACCCTCCCCGGCCATCTCCAGCTACACCCAGATCAGCCTTTGCAGGGCAGCCCTCTTCTGGCTCCCTGACCCGCCGACACTGGTCCCAGGCCCGCTGGGATCCGCCATCCACGCAGCTCCGTCACACGGTTCTCTCCCCACCGTGCATATCCAGCCACAAGTATTATTCGACCACACGACCCTCGGGTCTGAGAGCCAAATAGCCTGGAAATAGTGTGTGCTGAGGCGCAGTGACCGTCCTGGGGGCTGAGCGGAAGGGGGGGTGACGCAGCGACCCTCCGTAAATGCCCGAGGCTCACGCTGGCCTCCTTTAGAAGCAAAAGCACAGGGAACGCACCCCTCCCCTCCCTCCACCTCCCCCTGTGAAATCTATTTTAAAAGATCAGAATTTTCTTTACATCCACCCCTGAAATGTGCTACAGGAGATAAGTGGGACATAAACAGATTGGGGCGGGGGAGGGGCAGTGGGGGAAGCTGGGAGGATATGCGCTGGGGGCCCCCGTGTTCACTGGAGCCTCCGTCCCCCCGGGGGAAGGCAAGGAAGCAGCATTCCGGGGTCCAGGGCCCCCGCACCTGTCTCCGCATCGGCCTCCTCCAGGAGCTTCAGCTGCCGTGTGCTGGTCCCCTGTACCGGTGGGTGAAGCCAGCATCTGCGTGTCCCTGCCCCGCACTGGGGCCCTGCCAGCCTCGCCCCAGAGCCCAGCCGAGCAGGCCCATTGGGGTGACGGTCGAGCGTCCACCCGGGCTCTCCTCCTGGGCCTGGAGTTGGAAATCCTGACTGGCGTGACCCCAAACCCCAGCCCAGCCGCTGCCCCGCCGGCTGCCCCCCAGTGCTGGAACCCCATTCCCTTCGGCCCAGAGGACCGGGGACCGCAGAGTGCGGCCTCCGGGAGGGGGCTGGTCTGTCTCCTTGTCCCTCCACGCGGCAGCCCCATTAGGCTCCCACCGTCTGGTCCTCATGACCACACCTTAGCCAGGGAGCCCCTGATGCGGCCCGCACCCCCTCCCCCCACCCCATCCCATCCAGTGGAGGCCTGCCTGGAACTCGGGTGCTGGAAGGAGGGCCTGCGGGAACCCCCTCGGAGCGCACGATGCTCCCCCTAGAAGGAGGCCCTGGGGAGGGAGGAGGGAGTCCTCCCCTTCCTCATAGAGCCACTCCTCCAAGCTGACCGCCTGCCCGCCCACCGGCCCCGCAGCCTCGGCCACTGGGATTCGGTGCCAAGCCTGCCCGAGGTGGAGAGCACACAGCAGCCCCTACCTGTGGGTGGGGAACCGCGCTGAGATCTGGAGCCTCCTGCTTCACTTATGTTTGGGACTTCTGGGGTCCCAGAGCCCCCGCTGGGCCCAGCCCCTGTCACATGGCTTGGTCCATCCAACTGGTGGCTCTGAGTCCAGCTGGGCGGGGACCCCCGCCTCGGCCCACCGCAGTGTCCCCAAGCCCCCGACTCCACTAGGGTCCTGAGTCACAGGGGACTTTGCAGAGCCGGAGGCCTGGTGCCACATCCTCCCGTGGATGAATCCCCACCTCGGCTCCTTTTCCTCCCTGGGCCCGCCTCTTTCGGGGAGCCTTCCGGGATTACTCCCCCACACCGTAATGTCGCCCTTTGAACTCAGGAACTGGGCTGATCACGCCCACTGAGACTCTCTTTGTCTCTTTCACATGGGCACGCACGTACGCATGCGCACACACCACTTGCACATCTCTCGATGGCTCCCGTAGCTGCTGTGAGTAGCGCTCGCCCCGAGCAGCACTCTTGCTACGGCTGTTCCAAGAAGGAGACCTCTAGCTAACCTCTCAGGGCCCCCGAACCTGCCCCATCTCCTCGACGGCAAGTCCCCGCTCTCAGGCCCTGTGTCCACCCTCCCAGCTCCTTCGCTTCAGTGGGGGGGGGTCTCAGAACCCATGGGTGCGCCTCTGAGGCCTGGTGGTGGCCTGCGGCCTGAAGGGAGCACCGGGCCAGGGCCTTCACCAGGCAGCGTCAGGCAGCCTCCACCGTGGACACCTTCCGGGTCCAGCCCCGAGCACCCCGGCTGTGGTCACTGCCCAGGAGAAACTCCCGGCTTCGGGGAGGACTGGGAGCGCCCCGCGGGGGGAGCTGGAGGGCCAGCCATGGCCCGTGTGTCATCTCGCCCTGCCCTCGGCCTGCCCCGTGGGCTAAGCCAGACAGGCCTGGGCAGCAGCAGCGGGTGTGCGGCGTCTTGTGTCCCGAGCTGAGCTGGAGGTCCTGGGTGGATCGGGGCCGGTGGGAGCCGGCGGTGTGTGTGGAGCGGCGTGGGGGACACTGAAAGGCCAGCGGCTGGGAGGCTGGGAGTAACTCAGACAGTCGGGCAAGAAGTGACGGGGCGAAGGCCAGCCCGGTGGAGGTCTCGGCTCCTCCTGCGACCAGACGCCTCCTGTAGCCGAGCGTTGGCCAGTGTCCCCAGCTGAGGCCCAGGGTCACCTCGGCCGCCCGCCTGAGTGCTGGCCAGCGTCAGGCCAGGTTAGCCCAGGCCTGGGCCGCAACACCGACCCCCCGCCCCGGACCCCGGGCCCTGGGGCTCCCACAGCCCTCACAGCCTGAGACACCTAGGGAGGACCGGCGGGGCAGGTCCGGCACCCACTTGCCGGGCCGGCCTTTCATCTCCGAGGAAACCATTTCTGAGCCAGCAGGGGCAGGAGGGAGGGCCCGACTCGTGCTCTGGACAGGCCGGCCGGCATCGTCCCTCTCAAGGCCAAGGGCAGACGGCGGCCTGGCCCAGGCCCACACAGGGCCCTTCTGGGAAGCAGGGCCGCGGTCTATTTCTGCTCTCTGACAGCACAAGGGAGGCAGCCGCTGTGACTTATCTCTGCTGCTCACGGGCGAGGCCACAGGAGCAGCTTCGTGCCCTTGGGCTCTGCGGGCTCCACGAGGGCTGGTGGGGGAAGGGCTTTCACGAGCCCCCAGCCCTCACCCCCACTCTGTGAGCCAAGGCGCCTGAGTCAACACCCCCCAGAAAGTCCCCAGGACCCCCGCCAGCCAGCCTCTCGACCTGAGCCCAGACGTCCCCAGAGATGTTTCCCACACGCCCACGCGGGGTCCTTGCTTCCTTAGGCTACAGCACCCAGTATTATTTGGGGGTCCTCCCACGGCCACCCCAGCACTTCCAGCCCCGGGCAGATAACGAGCATTAAAAACAGAAATGAGGGCTTGGAGGAGGGGCAGGACTTGAAAGAAGCAGCAGGATGTAGGGTAGCGACGTGGATGTGATGGTGGCTGTGACGGCTCCCCTGCGGCCACCGCATCCTCCTGGGCCTCCTGTGACAGCAGTAGCCCTTCTGCAGCCTCTGGGTGAGCCTGCTAGAAACTCAAAGAGCCCCAGGGACAGCGGGCCGACTGCCCTCCTCGGATGACACGTCTCCCTCCCCAGGGCCCACCGGGAGAGCTGCTCCTGCCAGACCGGGCAGGGCTGAGGACACCACACCGCGGCCCTCTGTGACCACAGGTGACCCCAGTGACCCCAGCTGAGGTCTCCAAGAGCTGATCTGCTGGCTCTCAGCTGCCGCCACCCGCCTGCTGTGTCCCGCTGGTCCCAGGGGCCAAGCCACACGGTGCAGCTGAGGCCGCCCCACGGAGGCCCACGCCGGGGTCACCGGTGGGTAACACGGCCACGTGTGGGCTACGTCAACCCAGGTAACCCGGAGCTGTGCTCCCACGGGGGTGGAGGGGCTCTGCAGCAACGACCCTCCTCTGCTCGTCGGATCAAAGCCTGACCCCCTCCTCCTCCGGCCCACGGCAAGGGGTGACCCTTATGGTCTGCAACTTCCGCCTCCAAAATCAGGTCACAGGCTAGTTAGGGCACTGCGTCGGGCACCCGTTCAAGATCTCCATAAATAGAAAGACGGCCATGTGGTCTGCCTTATTTTCCACCAGCACAAACATGAACGTGGGAGAGGCAGCTCCCACTCTGGTCCCCAAAGCTTTCCTGGGGCTGGTGACACGCACTGCAGCAAATCCAGACATGGGCGTGATCACCAGCCATTGAAGCTGGTGCCCAGGAGTAAGCGGACGTGTGACAAGCGCTCTCACTACACTGCAGAGACACTGGATCAAGTTAACAGGACACTATAGATACACAGGTGACCTCATCTTCATCACTTTTCTGGAAGTAACTTTTACACAGGGCATAATGCACACATGTTCAGAGCACAATCTGATGAGTCAGTAACTGGATATACCCCATGACCACCACCACATTCAAGACAAGGCTCCAGAAAGTTCTCTCAGGCCCCACCCCCATAAGCAACCCCTACTGATTTCTGTCACCATTCATTAATTTTGCCTCTTCTTGGACTTAATATACATAGTGTTATATGCAGAAGACACAGTTTTGCGTCTCTCTTCCTTCACTTAACAGATTTTGAGTGCATGCCCATTTTCATTGCCTAGTAATATTCCACTGTGGGACTGTAGCACTGATTTTCCATCCAGTTTTCTGTTGAAGGGTATTTGAGGTTTGGGGAGGGTTTTTTTTTTTTTCAGTTATAGCTATTATCAACAAAGCTGCTATAAACATTTTTTTACGATTCTTTTTCTGGACATGTATTTTCACTCCTCTTGAGTAAATGGAATTTCTGAGTCATACAGTAGATATATATTTAATTGTATAAGAAATGGCCAAGCAGTTTCTCCAAGTGACTGTGCAGTTCTGCAGTTCCTGAAGCCGCGCTGGAGAGGTTCCAGCTGTGCTTCCCACCCGCATCCTTGTTCGGTGGTGTTGTGTTTTTTAATTTCAGCCACCTGGTCGATGAGAAGTGCCATCTCCTTGTGGTTTTTATTGCCTTTCCCTAAAGACTAATGATGTCTAATGATTTCTAATGGTGTTGATTTTTGTTATTGATTAGGAAAGGCCTTTATATATTTAAGACAAAAGTCCTGTGTTAGGTATATGTGAAACCTTTCCCCCTGTCTGTAGGTTGTATCTTTATCAGTGTCTTTCCATGAGCAGATGCTTATCATGTTAGAAGGCTAATTGATCAGTTTTTCCTTTGGTTTTATTGCCTTTTGTGTCCTCCCTAAGAAATTCATCTCCTCTGTTTTCTTTTACAAGTTTTACAGTTTAAATCTTATACGGAGTGCATGGGTCTATGATGCAGCTCAAAGCTTTTCGTGCAGTGGGAGTGAAGGGTTGAAGTTCATTTTTTGTCCATCTGTTTATCCACTTGTTCCAATCGTTTGTTGAGAAGCTTCTCCTTTCCTGATTGAACCACCTCAGTGCCTCCTAGAAAATCAATTAACCATAGTGGTTTCCCAACATTTTGATGTACTAAATGTCACTTAATTGGACACTTGGAAAATGGTCGATTTTATGTTATGTGAATTTCATCTCAATTAAAAAAAAACAATTAACCACATATCTGCATAGCCTCATATCTGGGCGTTCTGTTCTGTTCCGTTGATGTAAACATCTGTGCTTACACCAAATTCCCACGCTCCCAGTTACCGCACCTGTACTATAAGTCCAGAAATTAGGTAGTGTGAACCCTCCAACTTTGTTATTCTTCAAGAGTACTTGGCTCTGTGGGGGTCTGTGCATTTTCATGTACCTTTCAGAATTGAGTCAACTTCTATAAAACGACTCCAGATTTTGATTCAGAATATGGATCGATTTGGAGAGAATTAACATTTTAGCAATTATATGAGTCTTACCATCCGGGAACAGGGTATGTCTGCACTTATTTACATCTTCAGCTTCTCTCAGCAATGTTTTATAGTTTTTAGCAGATAGGTTTTAATGTACTTAAATTTGTTGCTACGTATTTTATTTTTGACACTATTGTAGTAAGAGTTTTAAATTTTATTCTTCTAAGTATTTGTTGCTAGTATATGAAAATACAATGGATTATTTATGTTGACTTTGGTGAACTTCCTAAATTTATTTATATCTAGAGTAGGGTTTTTTATGGTTGATTTTTTTAAGGATTTCCCACGTAAACAATGATGTTTGCGAATAAAGACAGTTTTACTTCCTTCTTTCCAATATTTATGACATTTATGTCCTTGACTGTCCTAGGACGCTGGCTAGGACGTACAGTACAATGTTTACAGAAGTGGTGAGGACATACATTCTTGCATTATTCCTGATATTAGGGGTAAACCACTCAATATTTCAGTATTAGTACGAAAGTTATTAACAGAATTAGTATCTGTAGTAAAGTTGTACGTTTCCGTAGATGCCCTTTAGCAGATTGAAGACTTTTCCTCCCACTGCTAGACTGTGAGAGTTTTTATCAGTCATTGATGTCGAGTGTTGTCAGATGCTTTTTCAGCATCTGTTAAGATGAATATATTTTTTCCTTTTATCTGTTAATGTGCTGAATTGCACTGATTGGTTTTTGAATGGTAAGTTAACCTTGCATTCCTGTGATAAACCTCACTCAGTCCCTATATATTATTATTTTTATATGTTCTTGGATTTGATTTTCCAATTTTTAAAAAGTAATTTTGCGTCTGCATTCATGAGGATATTGGTCTGTAAATGTCATTTCTTGTAATGTCCTTCTCGTGTTTGGTATTAGGATCTTCCTGGCTTCATAAAATAAGTTTAAATGTGTTCCTTCCTCCTCAATTTTCTGAAAGAGTTTGTGTAAAATTGGTACCATTTATTTCTTTAACATTTGGTAAAATTTAACAATGAAGTCATCTGGGCCTGGAATTTTCTTTGTGGGAAGGTTTTTGATGACAAAATCAATTTCCTTAATATACATAGGGCTGGGGCTTCCCTGGTGGGGCAGTGGTTGAGAGTCCGCCTGCCGATGCAGGGGACACAGGTTCGTGCCCCGGTCTGGGAAGATCCCACATGCTGCGGAGTGGCTAGGCCTGTGAGCCATGGCCGCTGAGTCTGCACGTCCGGAGCCTATGCTCCACAATGGGAGAGGCCACAACAGTGAGAGGCCCGTGTACTGCAAAAAAAAAAAAAAAAAAAAAAAAAAATATATATATATATATATATATATATGTACATATATATATAGGACTATTCATACTTTCTATGTCTTCTAAGTGTCAGATTTGGTAAATTAGGTCTTTTAAGGGATTGTTCTTGTCTCTTAATGTGATGAATAGAGAATTTAGGGTTGACAGTTTTTCTTTCAATACTTTGAAAATGTAGTTCCATTGTCTTCTGGCCTCCATTGTTTCTGATAAGAAGTCAGTCATTACTTGTACTATTTTCCCCGTAGGTCATGAGTTTTCTCTGACTGCATTCAAGAGCGTCTCCTTATCATTAGTTTTCAGCAATTTGACTGTGGTGTGCCTAGGCGTGATTTTCTTTGCATTTATCCAGTATAAGGCTCATTGATCTTGAATCTGTAAATCAGTGTTTTTCACCAAATTTAGGGGAATTTCTGTGTTTTTTCCCATATATTTTGTCTATCCCATTCTCTATTTTCTTTCCTTTTGTAACTCCCACTTTAAGCCTATTAGACTTCTTGATAATGTCCCACAGGTCCCTGAGGCACTGTTAATTTATTTTTTGTCTCTCTCTTTCTTTAAATTTGGTCATTAAAAAAAAAAAATCTACCTTCAAGTTTGTTTTCTTCTTCCAACTCCAATCTTTTGTTAAGCCTATCCTGTAAATTTTTCATTTTAGATATATTATACCTCAGTATTAAAATATTTATTTGGTTGTTTTTATAGTTGCCCTTTTTCTTTTGAGATTTCTTCCATCTATTCATTCATTTTGACCAATATTCACATAATTCCTTGAACATATTAATAGCAGTATTTTCAAGTGTTTTTCTGCTAATTCCAACATCTAGGACAAATTGAGTATATTGAGTAAATTGAGTAATTGAGTAAATTGAATATATTTATATTGATTGCTTGTTCTTTTGTCCATGGCTCACATTTTCTTGTTTCTTCACATGTCTAGTAGCTTCTATTGTTTATTGGATATTATTATTATTATTATTTTTTTTTTTTTTTGCGGTATGCGGGCCTCTCACTGTTGTGGCCTCTCCCGTTGCAGAGCACAGGCTCCGGACACGCAGGCCTAGTGGCCGTGGCTCATGGGCTTAGTTGCTCCACGGCATGTGGGATCTTCCCGGACCAGGGCACGAACCCGTGTCTCCTGCATCGGCAGGCGGATTCTCAACCACTGCGCCACCAGGGAAGCCCTATTGGATATTATTGATGATACATTGTTCAGACTCTGGGATCTATTCTCTCTCTGAAGATTATTTTCATTTTATAAGCAGTTAATTTACTAGATAATCACCTTGAACTTGTGAAGCCTTCATTTAAACACTTGGGATAGATTTATTTTGACTTTTTCTTTAGTTTTAGGGAAAATTCTTAGTCCTGGGGGTCTTTGCTCCTTAGTTGTGACCTTTCTGGGATTTCAATGGAAAATGCAAGGTTTTTGCTGAGCCCCCATAACTGGACAGGATTTCAGCTCCAAATTCTGGCATTTCTGTGTAGGCAGAAGATGAAATTTCAACTCAGCTCTTCCAGCTGTGATTCCCCACCAAACTTCTTCAAGTCTTCCCTACAAGTGTCACCAAGGATTGAGGGGGGTTTATATAAGATTTGGGGCCACCTCTTCTGTGGCTGCCTGTTTTCTTGAATTTCCCTCTTCAATTTCCAACTGCTTGCTCTGGGGGCCCAAACACCACCTTCTGACACTTCAAGCTAATTACACAGCACTTTTGCTTCAGTTCCATGCATCCTGCACTATGGAGACTGGAGGGTGCCCTCAGCCTGAATTTCCTGCCGTTTCTGTCTAGTTTGGGTTGTGCTCCAATGCCTTAAAATATATTGAATTTTTGTGCGTTTGTTTATTTATTCAAAGTTTATCATTGCTATCTTAAGGAAAACTAGCCCATTACAAGCTATTGATATTTCACCATTATCAGACTCTATAACTTTTCCCACAAGCCTACAGAATGGGATATACTGGCTGGGCTAATGCGCCTGTCGGGCAAGACTCATTGCAAGAGGACTGTTTGTGGTTGAAGTTTCCTCCTCTTTACCTCCTCCTCCTCCCTCTTCTGACTCTCATCCCCTGAGGTCATCTGTGAGCCCGCACGTTGGGGACAGCTTCATCAGACGTTCGCAGGTCACGAGCCAGGAACCCTACCACAACCTCTAATTTATGAGGCTGGGACCACCACAAGAAGTAAGGTGACCCGCGCCCGCAATCAGGGTTCTGAGCTGCAGAGATGTTTCTAGTGGCCTTGAGAGCCGTATGGGAGCCAGATTACAGCAGTGGATGAAGGGGCCCTTGACTGCCCTGTGCGGAGGGAGCCATGATTCTGCCCTTGACCAAGGGCAAGCACCACCCTCACCCCAGGCCCCAGCCTGTGCCCGCAGCCCTGAGCAGGAGACAAAAGACAGAAAACGTAGCTCAAGGGACCCAAGTGGCTCCTCCCTCTACTGCCCAGAGAACTGACAGGAGAACAGAAAGAAGAGTCAAATGGGGCAAAGAACCTCGGCGAGGTCCATGGTCCTGAGGAGGGAAAGCGGAGAGGGGGACACTCACAGCTGGGACCCAGCACTCGACCGCACAAGACTCTGCAGCAAAGTGAGCAATTGGCCACCGGCCTCTGACAGACACCGGGGCTGGTCAGGGTCCGGGGAAGGTAACCTCCAGGAGCTCACGTTCCAAGAATTAGGAAGAAGGCCTCCAGGTTGGGAGAGACCCCTCCGTGGTTACTGACACAGCAGGAAATGTTAGCATCACCGCTCTCATGCGGGACTCCAGATGCGACAGGCAACCGGATAGCCACTCGGACTTCAGAGGAGTGACCACAGCGTTCTCTGTTCTCTTGAGCCAGAGTATCCACGCGAGGCGACAAAGAGAGATGTGCACGAATACAGGACTTGGGGAGCATCCTGGAAAACGCCGCTCAAGTAAAAGGTCAGATGAACAAGAACTGGATGAAAATGGAGATTACAGATAAAAGGAGGTATGATACCAAAGGCGAGGCAGTAGGGACCCAAACCGAAGAATCACACATGAATGTTTAGACAATGAACATGCTTATGGAATAGCGTGCAAATGCCAAAATAGTTATTGCAACAATACATAATGAATAAAGTATTCTCACAAAATGAGGCTTGAGAAGCCCGTATTACTGAAACATAATGTGAGGGCTGGAAGCAAGGAAAGGAGAAAATTAAACATGCTAAACTCTCTCATTCTGTAGCAGGTGAAAAACATTTATGGATATAGTATTAATGCTGGAGGAGAACTAGGGCGTAAATATGTGGATTCAATCTTAAGGTAGCCACTAGTAGAAAAAAAATGCTTCATTTTCAAATAAAGAAAAGAGTAAGCAAGAAAAACTTGAGCGATGAAACAAAAGAAATTAGAAGAATAATAATAATGATAAAGCATGGAAATGTTAAACAACAGGAAACATAATGAGGTGATAAAAAGAAGACAAAAATAGAACCTTATTATAATAAGACCCAGAGCGGGCACCAACTATCAAATGGGCCCAAAGATGAAATCCAACTCTCTGTTGTTACAGGAGATGGAAATCAAACAGGACCGGGTGGAATCTGCAGAGCACAGGTGAGCCAGTCCCGGTGGGGAATCCACGGCACAGCCCTCCCCGCGGGCACACCAAGCTGGGTCCCGTGGGTCCTCCTACCTACACAGCGCAGCGTGGAGCCGTGAGCCAGGTAGAAGCACAGTGAGAAAAGGACAGGGGTTCAAGTATTACCATATGAAAAAAGTACAAGACCACCTGGAAATGTGTAAAAGGGCATCAAAAGCTTTTCTTCATGTTCAAATTGGAATTCAACAAGTTGTCGACACTCGCTGTGTGCCCTGCACGGTACCGTGCAGTTCACTATCAGAGGCTCTGACTGCATCTTCCCGACACATGCCTCACAATTCCTCTTTCTGATTTGGACACATGGAGGCTGAATTTCAGCGGCATCCCTCTCTTGCCAGAGGTAGCTCTCAGGCCCTCCTCCCCACCACCTCCCCACCCCGGCGTCCTGTGAGCCCAAGTCAGACACAGGGACGTAGAGAGCTTGGAGGCGGTCACCCTTGGAGAGGCCAAAAGGAGGTAAAACAATGAAGGTAATGTTTTAATATAGTGCTGTGATTAACTACGGTTGGCTCAGTGGGTGGCTCCGACTGTACGCCCCACAACCACATCAGACAGATTTTTTTCAAACATCTGTGAATCATTTAATTAATTACATCTACCTGGGAGAGTTCATTTGGGGCATTAAATCAGACCCTGGATCAAAAAGAACATCTTAAAAGTTAAAATTTTTTAAATGTTGAAATCATTCAGGCCAGGTTCTCTGACCAATAAAATTAGAAATTGATCACTAAAAGAGGAAAACAGAAGAATATCAAACCATTTGGGAGCTCTGAAGAACCCTTAACTCTTTGCTCAAAAAAGAAATAAAAAATCGTAACAAAACTCATAAAGTCAAGAGAGCCACAAGGCCACAGACCAAAACTTATGAGATGAGGCTGAGGATGTAATTAGAAAGAAAGAAGTAAAATTAACTAAATATGAAGCATAAGGATAGCCGCTAAATAAATAATGAGAAAGCCAGAGAATGTAAGCAGTAAAAGTAAAAGCAGGTATTACTAAAACAGAAAGTGAAGATAAATGGGTAGAATTGATACACAAATTCAGGAGCAGATGTTTTAAAACCTAACAGAATAGAAAATAAAAGAGATAAAACTTTAGCAAGACTGGTAAATAAAGAAAAAAGACAGAATCCATAAATGTATACTGTCAGGAAAGGCTTAACCTGACACAGAAAAGATTTTTTTTTTAATTCTAAGAGAATGTTGTATATAACTCTGTAGAAAGCAGTCTTACAATATCCATAAACTAAATGATTTTCTAGGAAAATATAAACTACCAAAAATGACTACTGAAGAGATAAGACAGCCATAAAGATGGAAGACCTTAAAATATTGAGTTATTTAAAAAATTCCCCCAAAGACTCCGTATTCAGTTACAGATATGTCTGTGATTTCAAATCAAAAGTACTTGTGATACCAAAACAGGCAGAACACACAAAAATAAAACCAAAGACACATTTCCCTTATGAAGAAATATAAAAATTTAAAACTCTGCAGATTATTAAAATAATGATGCACTCTGAACAGGTTATAATAATTCTGAGTGATATTTGTTACCATAAATCATCACGTGAAGAGATCGTGGCGACCCCAAGCCCCACCCTCACCTCTTATCTTCCCACACTCCTTCTAGTAAATGGCGGCTTTTTGAGAGATTCCTGCAAATGAGATCTAAGCAGAAACCCTTCTGGATGAGGCTTCCAAAGAAACTTTTATTTTCCTGATAACAAAGAACAACTCACTCCTTTTGCCTTTGCCTTCCTGGACTTCAGAGATGATGCCTGGAGGTGCAGCAACCACATTGTAACAATGAGGACAAATGCCACATGCAAAATCTAGTGGAGGTATAAGACAGAAGGAACCCGGGTCCTTGATGGTGCTGTAGAATCAACCATGGGTGGCCTCACTCCTTCTTATTTTCTGTCTTATTTTTATATTTATCTTTAAATATCCTTAAATATTATATTAATAATCTATTATTATATATCATATTATATATTTAAAACATTTATATTTTGTCTTATTTTCACAAGACAAATATAAGTCATTTTTATATAAGCCACTGTCTGTTTTTCTGTTACTTGCAGTCAAATCCTAACTATTAAGTTTTTATTCAACAAATATCCATTGAATATTGAATAATGAATGTTGAATATTTGTGGTGAACATGGGGTTTCCAGTTTTGTATCTTGAAAGACATACAACAGCATTTGATACAATCAGACTCGGTTTTTAAGTCCTTAGTAAGAAGTGTTGATCTCAACCTGATGGATTGGAGTGAACCAGTGATAGATACTCACCAAGCCATGATGAGCGCCTCCTGTCTATTAACTCACTGACGATGATGTGATTGTTACCTGCATTTTACAGGTGACAGGGCTGAGGTCCAGAGAGCTGAGTAACCTGCCTGAGGACACACAGCAGGCATTAGAGAGCTGGAGGCGGGGCCCAGCAAAGTGGCTCTAGGCCCCCTATAACACGGTCCCTGGCTGCTGGGGTGAACACCCACAGCCTTGGGCTGGCCTCTTGTCCCCTCCATACTACAGCCCAGAGCAGCAGGGCACAGAGAGGCCAGTGGCTGGATCCAGCCTGCACAGCCAGCAAGAGGTGGGGCTGGAGTCAGCCCAGGGCAGCTGGGATCCCCAAGCTTCACTGTCCAGGCTGGAGAGACGGCTAAGGAAGCGCCTCTGCCCAAGCTCGGGCAGGGGTCCAAGAGGTACTCAGAGGTCTCCACAGCAACACCTTGGCTTCACAGGTGCCAAGGGAGGGGTGACTCCCCGAGCACAGGACCAGCCGCAGGGAGCCCAGCACCGCGATGCCCTCCTTGCAGAGGCTCCTGTGGGCGTGGTTTCCTTCTCCCGCCCCAGAGATCCGGCCAGGGATGGCTCTGCACCACCTACTCAGGCCAGGTCCGGCCTCATCCCCGCATCCCCCCGGGTGGCGGCACCCAAACCCCGAGAGCAGACAGAGTGGGTGCAGAGCCCTCGCTCCCTCTCCTGTGCCGCCAGCAATTCTCAGAAGATCCCCCCATGATTCAGCTACTGAGGTTACTTTCAAACACTACATTTTATTTCATCAAAAGACAACAATGAGGGTGATAGTCAAAGTGCAGACTCAACTTAGATATTGACAACACATAGATCTGACAAAAGTTTCACATCTAGAGTGGAAAAAGAACTCAAGATCAGAAAAAGAGAGGCAAGTGAATGGAAAAGTGGGCAAAAGTCTCGAAGAGGTGGTTTTGAGAACCAGGGGTGTTCAAGGGGTTCAAATGCATATGGAAGGGCACCTGGCCTCACACCCCACAGGGAAGAGCAAATTCCAGCCACACACCCGAAGAACGGCTGAAATGACCAAACAAACATCTCCACGTGGAGATGTCGAGCGATCAGAGTCGTCGTACGATCGTGACAGGAGCCTAAGTCGTCAACTCTGCTTTGGAAAACAGTTTGGAAGCATCTACTTACAGCTGGGATTTGCATATTGCATGACTCAGCAGTTTCATGCGTATGTATGTATGTATGTATGTATGTATGTATGTATGTACATTATGTATGTATGTATGTATGTATATAAATACTCCCAACATAAATGCATATGTATAGGCATCAGGAGGCTGTTGACAGTGTATGAGCATCAGGAATCGTAAAGCCACGAGTGGTGGTTGCCCGGGTCCATCTATTCATGCACTGGAATATTATACGGCAATGAAAAATCAGACGACCGCTCTACACAGCAAGCATAAGCCTTACAAACACTGTGCTGTACAGGAGAAACCGCACACAAAACGGTACACCCCGTGTTATTCCACGTATGAGAAGTTTTAAAACAGGCAAGACTCCTCTCTGGGAATGGGGTTACTTTAGGAGGTGGAGGGAGCCTTCCAAGACGCTGGAAATGCTCCAAATTGTGACGTGGGTGCTGATTACATGGACGTGTTTACTTGGTGAACGTCCATTAAGCCGAACGCCTCTGCTCTGTGTGCTTTTCTGTGTGTATGATTCACTTCAGAAACTTAAAATGAAAAGCTTACCACAATTGAAAAAAAAAAAAAACCCAACTGATTTATACTCAAACCAGGGACAGACTCTATTGAATTCGCCTTTTTAAAAACAATGAGCAGATCCTTTTGAACCTGAAACAGCAGCAGCAGCAAAAAACCCTACCGTTTTGCTTGCAGAATGCAACACCTGTATGTGGCCTGAGCTAATACTGTGTGCCCCGCATTTCTTCAACCACAGGAGCAGAGCTGCGTTGGCGGGGAGGGGACGAGCCAGGAGCCTCCCCTCATCCAGGCTCCGGCGGGTCTGGCCTGAGTCTAGGGTGGGGCAGGGGGCTGTTGGGTGGTTATGGTGTGCCCACGGAGAGGGAAAGAGGCAGAGGAGAGAGCGGGAAGTGAGCCCGGAAGCATCTGACATGCTCTCAGAGTCACCGCTAAGAGGAGCCTCCAGCTTGCACGTGGGCACGTACCCCACGCCCGCTGGCAGCAGCAGCTCCTGTACGGCTCTTCGCCTCCAGGCCTGCGTGCAGGAGCCTCCCCTGCAGGGCTCCTACTGGCCCGTTTATGGGCGGGGGGGCCGGGGTGGCAGGCTGACAGCGTCATTTTCGAAACGCTCAGTGAAATATGTTTTGAGCTTGGCTGCAGTACCGTGATTGAAAGCCCTACCTGACATGCCGCTTGGAAGGAAAGAATCTAACCTGACCAAAAGTACCGCAGGTCGACTATGGCGAGTCTTCTGGTTGGGCGTCCCCAGGCCACCCGGGAGGGTTCCAGCCCCTCGGCTCTGAGGGGTGCATTTGTTTGGAAAAGGTCCCATTGCTTGGGTTAACACAAAACCGAATGATGGCCAGAGTGGAGGGAAATCAACCTTGAGCTTCTGGATCCAGCTCTGGTCCAGCCACAGCCTCTCCCTTCTGCCCCCACCCAGCCTGCATCGCCTCCCAACCAACACTGCCCAGAAGCTGACATGGCCAGGTGTTTGGGGAAGGCTCCCCTCCCAGACCAAGGCCATGGGGGCTGCAAAACCACCTGAGCGGGAGGTGACTTGTGTCCCCAGGTCCGAGTGAACCTCCATGGCAGCAGGGAGAACTTGTAGGAGGCCCACCGGAGGCGGGGAGGCCTGAAAGCACCAAGGTGGTCAGAGTGCAAAGGAGGGCATGAGCTGGATGTGTCAGAAGTGAAGGAGAGGAGTCAAGGTGACCGGGGACATTTGGTTGTTTCTATATCTTGGCTGTTGTGAGTAATGGTGCAGCGAACCTGGGGCGATGAATGGATGAGGAACACGTGCTATGTTTAGACAATGGACTGTTACCTGGGCTTTAAAAACAAGGACATCCCGCCATTTGCGACAGCGAAATAAGTCACATAAAACACAAAAGGACAGACACTGTATGATCTCACTTACATGTGGAATCTGAAACAGCCTAACTCCTAGAAGCAGAGAGTAGAATGGTGTCGCCAGGGGCTGGGGGGAGGGGAGATGGGGAGATGTCCTGGAAAGGGTACAGAGTTTTGGTTAATCTAATGCATAGCAATGAGACTATAGTTAACAATATTGCATGCTTGGAATTTGCTGAGAGGGTAGATCTGAAGTGTTATCACCACACACACACCAAAAAAAAAAAAAAAAAAAAAAATAGGAAAGGAAAGAAGAAAGTGTAATTTGGACTGATCCATATTGGATCAGTTTCTTCTTTTACTTTAACCTTTGCATTCTCCTGCTTTTGCTACAGGTTAAGAATGCTGCCTAGAGCCTGAAATAGACAGGATTGCCCATTCTCAAGGCTCTGACATTTAAAGGTATAACACTTCTATTCATATAGAGATAAAAAGTTGCAGAACAGAGAATAACACTTATCTTGGAGGTTGACAGGTACATCAGAGACCTGACCTACAAGGGCAGCTGCAAGAACAAAGGATTCCGACACCAAGAAGTCTGCAACAACCAGCCACGCCCCTCCCCTTTTAGTATAAAAGAATCTGAATTCTAACTTGGGGAAGATGGTTCTTCGGGACACTAGCCCACCATCTTCTTGGTCTGCTGGTTTTCCAAATAAAGTCGCTATTCTTTGTCCCAGCAACTTGTCTCCTGATTTACTGGCCTGTGGTGCGGCCAGCAGTAAGAGCTTGGACTCGGTAACAGAAAGAAGGAAGGAGGGAGGGAGGGAGAGAGAGAGAGAAAGAGAAAGAAGACGGTAACTATGGGAGGTGATGGAGTGTTACTTAGCCTGGCGTGGTGATCACTTCACAGTGTACGTACGTGTATCAAATCATGAAGTTGTACACTTTAAATGTATATAGTTTTTTAAATTATTAATTATACCCCAATAAAGCTGGAAAAAAAAAAGTTGACTGGGGATTTCAGAGTGGGAATCAAGCTCCCCTTTGGCCCAGGCTCAGCGGTGGGACCCGTCTTCCCTAACCCAGCCTGGGTTTTGCAGACCCTGCTGGGCAGGGCTTCTTTTACTTTCAGGACTAACTCATTATAGAATCCACAAATCCAGGGAATTTTTTCTAGTTGACCAGATGTTTAAGCTGAAGCATTGATTTTTATTTCAAGCCCCCAGTGAAGGGTCAGCAGTTCCTTCCAAAGACTAGAAACGGCACATCTCCTCACACTGCCTGGTCGGTATTAATTACACGGACACACAAGAAAATTATGTGCTCTGATTGAACTTGTATTCTTTCGCCGACTTGTTTTCTGTCCGTGAAGAGTATTTTCTTAATTAGGTGATGAATCACCCAGGCTTTGGCGTTGCCGTGGTTTTATTCTTCCAGAAAAGTTCATTTTAATTCTGTGAGTGGTTCCGTGGCAAGCGTCCTACTCAGGAGGGAGCCTCTCCGAGGCTGGGTGGGAGGAGCTGAGACCCTCCCGTCCGGGGCTCCCAGGAGGAAACAGGCAGCCCCGCCCTGGTGACAGAGAACCTTCCCTCGAGTGGGCCAGGGTGCGGCGAGTCGGAGGGGGCCCCAGGGCGGAGGTTCGTAGGGACCGAGGTCTGTCCTCTCTGAACTGAGGGCTGAGTGGGGGGCTGCGTGGAGCAGGGGCTGCCTCGCAGGCACCGGGACCTCAGGTCCAGGATGTGACGTGTGCAGCCCGAGTCCCGGGCCCTCCTGGGGCCTCACACGCCTGCCTGGCTCTCGTGAGCTGGGGGCCTCCGGGGCATCTCAGTCCAGGCAGGTGTTTCAGGGTGACCTGGCTAGTAATCCCAAGGCCCCGTGTCCTGGGTCCAGCAAGCTGTACAGAACGGCTGCACACAGGAGCTGCACCAGGCAGAGGACCAGAGGCCTGATCCACCGCCCCCGCCCCCGACTTGCTCGCCAGGAGCCCCAAAGAGGGTGGGCTTCCAGTCCAGTGCTGCAGGGCGAGCGACAGGCCGGCCCGACTCTTCCAGGCCCTGTCCTCCGCGTCTGACCCTTTGCTTCCTGCAGGCATTCAGCTGAGGGAGGGGCTTCCTCTGGGAGCCCGTCTCCCCGGGGTCCATCGCTGGCCTCTCTGAGGTCAGACAAGAAACTCAGAGAACCCAGCGTGCCGTCCTCAGCCGCTCAGAGCCTGCCCTGGGGGAGGGAGCTCGGTCCTCCTCGCGCAGACAGTGTGTCAGCCCCGGGGCCAGGATCAGAGACACCTCATTTCGTGCTATAAAGAGCTCGGGTGAGAAATCACGGCTGGGAACAGAACCTCACCACGTGTGTGATTTGGAACTGAGGGGCGACTCCACGAATGAATGAATGAACGAATGAATGATGTGGGCTCCAGGCTGCCCTTCCCTCCGCAGGGTTGTGTCTGGAAGCACCTGAGGCCGTCTGGGTGCTCGTCCGAGCAGGGGGGTGGGGAGCAGAGACCGAGTGAGGGCAAAGGGGCTCCCGGACCAGGAGAGGTAAGGGCAGGGATGCCCCCGCCAAGCCCAGGACTTTCCACCAGGACGCATGCCGAGGGCACGGGCGACCTCTCAGAAAACGCCTATGACCTGGGGTGCAGGTGACCCACTGCCGCGAGCCCTGAGTCCCAGAGACTGAGGAAGCACTGACTGACTACAGCCTCGTGAATATTAACAACTTCAGAGCTGAGAAATATCCGCAAGGGAATATTTCAGGTGAAAAGGCAGGCGGTGGGGCGGGAAACATCTGTGACAGATCAAACACCAAAGATCAGCCTCCAGGAGGTACAGACCTCCAATCAGTGAGGCAAGTCCTCAGAAGGAAGAGAGAGGAACGGGGTGGAGGGAGAGGGCTCGAAGAGGAGGAAGGCCAGTGCCCGGGGGACACCCGGCAAGACTCTGAGCCTCCCAGGGACCCACGGCCAACGCGGGTGAAGCCCCAGAGCCGCCGTCCGGGCCGCGGGGTTGGCCGAAGTATAGACGGCTGATGACACGGGTTTGCGGACAGGCGTGCACGGGTCAGAACAAAGCTTACAGCCTTGGCACTGGGGACACAGCTGTGAGCATAGCAAAGTCCCCACCCCAGGAGCAGCAACCTGGACAGCGCTCATGTCAGAGTTCATGGATGTAAGTGGACACAGTTCCTTCCCATCGGGGCCTCCCAGCCGACGAAGAGACACACGCATGTCACCGTCGACCCAGGACGGACGACGTCTCTGTGCCGCGGAGCGCAGGTGAGATCTCTGAGACGTTCATTACTCGGAAACAGCCAACACACACGTGAGGTGTCACTACGGATGTAAACTAAGAGCACATGTGTGTGCAGACGTCCTCAGGCGCATGTAGATGCACCGAAGTGAGGAAACGCTCCTTGGAAGGACGCTTTACTCTCAGAGAGCAGCGATGGTCGGGCCGGAGAGGCCACCGTGGCTTCCGTCCTCCTGTGCTCGTCTGTGTTGATCCTCGTTCGCAGTGAGTGCCCGCCCCTCTGCCGGGCTGTCCCCGAGCCCACAGGCCTGGCGCTGGGAGTGGGTTCTTGCCCGACGGCGGGTCTCATGCTGGGCTGCGGGACCCTCACCGGCCACCCCTGCGAGGCGGCCTCCACGCTGCCCCCGTGCTCTGAGCGCCCACCTTGAGGCCTTGGAGGCGGGTCGGTGGCCCCGTTTGGCCGTTTCACCAGGGGCCTACCCCGGCCAGGGCCGCCCCGCGTGGCCCACCTGTTGGCCCTGGGCGGGGCAGGGGAGGCAGGCGTGCTGCAGACCAAAGGCTCCTGGGCGACTTTCCCTTGTGGCTGTGCCATTGTTCCAGGACTGCAATAGCTTTCAGCTCAGAAGGGAAATCTCTTCCTTTCAATCCTGCAGACCCTCGCCTCGCCTCGCACTCTCCACTGCCCACTTCCCTTTCCTTTGAGCCAGTTTCAGTTGGTTTCCACTCATTCCCACAGAAGCCCCTTGCCATGATCCGGAGAGCATCTCACCTGCTGAGGGATACGGCCGCGCCCCGGGGCCCCGGCTCACAGGGGCCTCCCGACAGGAAGAGGCAGCTCTGAACGGACGGCTCATCGTGCCACCAAGGAAAAACGGTCCCCCGGGGCTTCCCTGGAGGCGCAGCGGTCGAGAGTCCGCCTGCCGACGCGGGGGACGCGGGTTCGTGCCCCGGTCCGGGAGGATCCCACGTGCCGCGGAGCGGCTGGGCCCGCGAGCCGTGGCCGCTGCGCCTGCGCGTCCGGAGCCTGTGCTCCGCAACGGGAGAGGCCGAAACAAACAAACAAACAAAAAGGTCCCCTGAAAGTCGTCTGTCTCAATGGCACTCCGGGTGCCCAGCAGCCACCAGGCACAGTCCCCGGCCAGCTCGCAGTCTCTCCCTCTCTCTCCCCCCACCTCATTTTCTGGGTGCCTCCAGGGGCTGGACTCAAAAGGGCCCCCGGCCCCGTGCAGACACAGGCCAGGGTCTGCCCAGGGAGGCTCAAGGCTTCACATCCATGTCCAGGACCAGAGGCTCCGAGGGGGACCAAACGGTACCTCCAGGAGGGGCGGGGAGCCCAGGGCTGGAGCTGCAGGTCTGTGGCCAGCTCCTCTTTCAAGAGGGCTTTTTCTGGAACTACCGTGAGTTGTTATTTAATTAACACACAGAAGGTAATCAGTTATGGTGGGAACTGTTCTTAACCAGCGTAATCTAACTCTTAGCAGAGAGGGATACTTTGTAGGTTGGTCAACATTTAAACGCCCTTGGACTTGTGGCCACAGTTGATGGAAGAGGAAGGGCAAGAGGCCCCCACAAGCCCCTTAGGCGGAAGCTGGGCCCCGGCCCGTCCTAGCCAAGCGCATGTTTCCCTGAGTTCCCACGGCCCCAAGGGCTTCCAGAAACTGCACTTCTTTCCAGCATCTTCCATCTACGTGAATGTCCCTTATTTGGGTCTACTTGTGACTTCTGCATTGCATGATTTCACGCCCGGAGCATCATGCAAAAGGAAATTAGTGCAATTATGGCTAATCCCTGTCTAGACCTGCAAACCTCTCAGTGCGGCCAAGCAGCTGTGACGCTGGGCCCTTTGGTCTGGGCGGGTGACTCCGGCCCCGGCAGCCCTCCAGCCCGCAGGGCTCTGGGTGGCCAGGCCTGCGGGGCTGTGGTGTGAGTCTTGGCCTTTGCAAGGAAGGAGAGGGGAGGAGGAGACCCTTTCCCAGAGTCTGTCCTTCTGGCCCTCCCGGGCAGGCCGTGCTGGGAGACAGCTGGGACCTCCAGGGCTGCAGTGCCCAGAGGCAGCTGCGGCCAGTGGGGGAGATGCCCCCGCCACTGCATCCCAGCTGCCCAGGGAGGCAGGCATCACACGAGGGGCACTGGCTCCTCCCGGAAAGGGCCAGGGCAGCCCATGTGGAGTCACGGGTGGCCCTGAGTTGTGGGGCTGTGCCCACGGAGGCCCTGGTCAGCTCTGTCCCCAGCGGCCTGAGCTTTGCACCTGGAGCCAGGCTGTCCTGAGCGCGTCTGGCCTTAGTGTCCAGTGGTCTATTCTGGGACCCAGGCACGAAGGCGAGCCCTGGGGAAGGAGCCACCGTGCCCTCCGGGAGGGCCCTGTGTCCAGCTGCAAGGGCCTTGGCTAGCCAAGCTCTCTGCACGTGGGGCAGGTGCACAGGCAGCAACTTTGGGAAACGAGGTCGTTTTTGCATTCCTCCACGTGGCTGCCGCCCTGCCGGCAGGGCCGTCTGTCCAGGGCTGTCGCCTGAGATTCTGCCTGGCAGCGAGGCCCGCGGCTCGGGAACATGCACTGTCTCCAAGGCTCCGGCTAGGATCCAGAGACTGCGGCGGGAGCCCCGTGCCGGGGCCAGGCAGTGGCGTCTCCAAGGACCAGCGCAGATCCCCGGGGCCTCACCCCCTCCCCACCCCCCTCCGCAGGGACTTCAGGAAGCCTTCTGGAAAGATCCAGGGAGGCACACTGCCCTGCCCGCCAGGCTTTGGGAGGCTGGTCCCGCTCACGCATTCTCATTTTCAGAGCCTGGGGGACTCCCACAGCCGCGGGCAGGTCGGGTTTCCTCCTAAGTGGAGCTCGCTGAGGAGTCCAGCCTGATAAGAACGTGGTGCTGGGGGCTTCTGAGCCGAGCCGGGTCTGGTTTCTCCCCGGAGATAGAGGCCCATTGTCGGCTGGCTCTCCCACGGCGTTTCCCAGCGAGAGCAGGGGCCTCTGGGGGCCGTGGCATCCCCACCCAGGCTGGGCAAGCCGCGGGGGCTTCGGAAAGATGAGCCGAGTGGGGCGGATCTGGTGCGACTGGGGGCTGGGAGTGTGGTAAAGTGACCCTCGGCGGCTTCTGGAAGCGGAGAGGAGGGGGGGCTGAGAGCCAGGGCGCCGCCGGGCACCGGTGCTGCTCCTGGCTGCCCACGCCCGGCCCAGTGGCCCTGGACAGAGGCCCACAGGGAACTCAGACGAGAAGCCTGAAGGGGTCTTCATTTCTCCCTCCCACCTCTCACCTGCACAGCCGGGCAGCAGCTTGGACAAGGGGGTCTCAGCAAATGCTAAGGGGCAGATTTTGTAAAACAACGAGCGCACGCATGATTGTTCGTTCCGTGGCGTCGAATACGTTCGCAGTGCTGTGCGAACACCACCACTAACTACAGCTACAGCCGTTTCGACATCCCCAGCAGAAACCGTGTGCCCGTTCAACAGAAACGCCCCTGCCCCAGGCCCGGGCACCTTCTAACTCACCTTCTGTCTCTACGAACTTGACTATTCCAGGCACCTCACGTAAATGGTACCTGTCCTTCTGTGTCTGGCTTATTTCACTGAACGTCCTCAGAGCTCGTCTGCGTTGCAGCCCCTGTCAGAACTTCATTCCCCGGGGTGAGTAAGACTCCACCGCCCGGACAGACCACATCTTCTCGCGCACTCAGCGCTCAGTGGACACCAGGGCTGCTCCCACCTATCGGCTACTGCTGCAAACGGGGCTGTGCAGACATCTCTTCGAGATCCTGCCTTCAGTTCTCCTGGGCGCGTGCCCGCAAGCAGAACTGCTGGATCATACGGTAATTCTACGTTTCACCTTTTGAGAAACGGCCAAACCCTTTTCTACAGTGGCTGCACCATCTTCACACCCCACCAGCTACGTAGGAGTCTGCCGGCTTCCCCACAACTTCACCAACGCTTGTTATCTCTGCGATTTTTCGATGGCAGCTGTCCTAGTGGGTGCGAGGCACCACCTCGCTGTGGTTTTGATTCGCATTTCGCTCATGACTCATCATGTCCAGCCTCCTTCCATCCTTGGCCATTTGGGCATCTTCTTTGGAGAAACGTTTATTCCAGTCCTTTGAAGCGGCTGATTTTTTGGACTCAAATGTTCCGACTGATTTGGAGCCAGTGTGGACACTGCCCATCCCCCTACAGTGGCCAGACTGTCACCAACCCCGGGGCCACTTTTGGGAACTTGGCCAAGGACCGGGGGTGCCGAGGGAGGGCGACCAGCCCCGGGTTCCCTGCTTTCTCAGTGGCGGCACGGCGGCGAGAACCCGCGGGCGGCGCTTTCTCACGGTTTGGGTTACAACCCGAGCGGCTGGTGCTGGGATTAATTGGATGGATCAGAAATTACCCTTCTCTGTTTCTGCTTTTCACCTTGCTCTCTGGCAGGCACCTACTTCAGAATCGCAAAGGACTCCCCCGCCCCTCCTGGGACGGCGCCTTCTCACAGCTACTGAACGCCAATTAATTTGTCTCATTTACATGAAAAAGTGCAGAAGATGTCTTTCTACATAATTAACTGTATTTTGCAAGTCATTAAAATTCTGGAGCCCTGCCCACAATAGTGCCGTCTCTGGGGCGGGGGGGGGGGGGGGGGGGGCGAGAAGGAGAGCGGGGAGGACCCAGAGAACCGGCCTGGCTGATGCATATTCATGAGACGGGGCCAGGCTGCCTGTCCTGCAGGGCTCCTCTGGTGTCCCACCGGTTGAAAGGTTTGTTCAGGGCTGCCCTGCCAGGGGAGCAGGGAGGGCCTGGGTGGGCCGTGCCCCCCAAGAGCCCAGGGTAGGGTCTCACTGCTGGGGCAGCACCCACATCCCCAGGCCAGTGAAAAGAGCATCCTTGCCTTCTAGAACCATCCATGGGTGCCCAGTGCAGAGGACAGAGCCCAGGTGCGCACACCGAGAGGTGGCCCGACTGTGTTCCTCCTGCCTCCTGTCCCAAAGGCCCGCCTGAAGGAGCCGCCTCTGGTGATTCCAAGAAGAGGGGGGCTTGGCCCACAGGGAGAGTGGCCCTCTCCTGCTGGAATCCAGTCCGCAGTGGGGGGACCTCCAAGCGCACACGCCCTGTCCTGCACTGAGCCCGCCAGCACCCCCTTCCCGCCAGACCGCCACAGCGCTATCTGTGCCAAAGCCGCCTTCTGCGGCCCAGATGCCTCATCCATCCTGGCCTCATCCTGCAGCATGAGGCTGACGTCACCTCCTCCTAGTGGCTTTGCCATCTTTAAAGAATGTCACACGGGTTAAGTCTTTACTGGACGCCTGGCGGTAGCCGTCCAATGAACGCGAGCTCCCATCATAAACACTTTCCTCTCGGGAGGCCCAAGACTCTGTGTTCTGTTGGGTCTTTTCTACTCAAGTGGAATAAAGCAGCTGCCACAAGAATGGGGGTCCGACTGGCCTGCTCGGCGGGCACCGCGTCGGGCTGCCCAGCACAGGTCCTGCCCGTGCAGACGGTCATCAGGAGAACGTGGCAGGTGACAGCCAGGAAGGCAGGGCCCTGGGAGCCTGGGGGCAGCCTGCAGGGCGGCCCACCGGGGACCGGCGAGGGGCTGTGTGCCCCAGGGCAAGAGGGGGCACCTGCCACCGGGTCGGGCCCCGACGCTGGCCCGTGACCCCAGGGACCTTCGTTCCAGATGAACTAATTGATTTTGCTGGGCCTCATCCAGGAAATTTCACGAACGCAGTGGGGCTGGGGGCAGGGGATCCTGCCAAGGACACGCCCCTCAGCTCTGGATCCCAGAAAGCTGTGTATTTGGGCACTCCAGTTAACTTAATTAAATTGCCTTGCCCCCGGAGGAGGCTTTCTCAGTCCAGAAGAAAAAACAATGGGAATTGAAATTCACCCCAGCGACAGTACATGTGGGAAAACTGCTCCGCTTCACACAGAGACAGGGTCAGGGTGAGGACGTACGTCGGTGCTCCAGGCAGAGTGGACCAGCTGTTGACCCGGCCCTAAGGCCACAGGAGCAGCCCGCGAGCACGGCCTCTGGGAGGGACGGTCCAACAATGTGGCCAGCCCCAGCCCCGCAGTGCACCTGCCCTTTGACCCGGAAACTCGGCCACCACAACCTCTTAGGAGAAGAAGGCGGAGAGAGTCACACCATGGATGCAACACCGCATGTCATTATCTCCACGTTTTTGTCATGCAAACACCATCCTGAAATTGTTCTCCCAGGGGTTTGGTTTGGTAAACGATGACGCCTCCGGTGCAGGTCTTCAGAGCATCACGTGCTCCTGGAAAACCTGCCCAGATGCAGAACCCGCTCAGGAAGGGCCCACGAGATCAATTTCAAAAAGCTCGAAGTGTTTATATGTATCAATATGTGAACACACAAGTGCACTCGCCGAAAACTCCCTCCTGTTCTGAGAGAGGCGCAGGAGCTCTTGACAGCCACGGCCTCCCTGGAGGTCTGGACGGAGAGGGGGCGGAGGAGGGGCCCGGGCAGTGTTTGCCTGCCTGTTTCCTAGTCTAATTCCTCCCTCCCTCCCTCCCTTCCTTCCTTCCTTCCTTCCTTCTTACTTTCTGCCACGTCCATATTCTACCTTTTTCTAAATAAGAGGGTTATAGCAGAGGCAGCGAGGAGACAGCACACAGACCCCGGGGACCTCAGTGCCTTGAGACGAGGCTAAAAGCCCTGCTGGGTGGTAGTCCTAGACCCTGGCTGGCCTTCTCCCGCCAGCCCTCCCAGCGCCCAAGCTCCTGATGCGTTCAAGAGTCACTGACCTGTTTGTTCATACCTCTTTTCCACAGACCCTGACGTGGCCCCCCTGGCAGGGCTGGGGAACAGGACCCCAAGACTCTCTGTCCTCAGGTGACCAGGAGTCTAGCCAGGAGAGGAGGGGAGGGGGGAAGCTCGGAAGACTGTCAGAATCCACATTGTAACTAATTTCAAGAAACTGTCAAGTCAGAGTGGTTATCAAAGAACAATATCTATGACTATCTGAAAAATGCTGATAAAATGCTCCTCTCTTTTCCAATTACATACCTGTGTGAGGCCGGCTTTTCTTCTTATATTCCAACCCAGATAATATAAAATAACAGATCGAATGCAGAAGCAGAAAAATCCAGCCATCTTGGATTAAAGCCACACGCTAAAGAGATCTGCCCCCCCCAAAAAAAAAATTTTAGAGCCCCTTTCCTCCCTTGTTTTTCTTTTGGAAACTATAGCTATTTTTCCTCAAAAGTATTATTTGTCATGACATGTAGTGAGTTTGTTGTGGTTAATTTTTAATGAACTGACAAGTAAATATTTAAAATTTTTTCTACTCTAATTGCTAATGCTGTAAATATGGTAGATAGAGCCCAAACCCATGGAAAGGGTTCTGACGTGATCTAAAGATCAGCTGAGAACTCTTTTGAGAACTGCTGATCTGAAACCATGAATCACTGGTTTCCAAACCAGCAAATAATTGCATCCTGCCCACAGGCCACTCAGTCACGTCTGGCATGGGCAGGAAATCACCCTCCACGTCAGAAGGCTGCCAGGTCATCGTCTCCTTCCTATAACTGTGGCTACTTGTGACCTGCAAGTCAGTGTTCGTTCCCATTAGCCAAGATCCTTTACAAAGGAATTTCTTTTTTCATTTTCAAAGAGACTTGTCATCATTACAGAAAATTTAGAAAATACAGAAAAGTAATAGAGAAAAAACAAATTCTCCCCCTAGAGACACAACCACGTCGACGTTTTCCCTCCGCCTGTGATTCAGGCAGTTTTAGTTTGTCGTCGGGCTGCTGCTATTTCACGACCCCTCAGGTAAGGCCAGGACCCTGACCACCTCAGGAAGGCCTCGGGCCGCCAGAACCACCAGAGGAATGCCACAGCCCCCGTTCTCTCCCCGCCTTTCACTGCTCAAGGGAAGGGACCCCAACATTTCAGAGCACTTTCCCCTTCTCTCCGGGTTTTCTGAGGTGGATCTCATTGCAGGAAACTCTGGAGCAGGGGATGCTCTCATCTAGAAGCCGGCCATCCAGTGGGTGGTCAGCCCAGGGCTCGCCGGCCGCCCTTTGCTGCCCAGAGCCCAGCATTTCCTTGGGGTCTCTCGACTTGTCCCAGCAGCCTGGCCTCACTAATCCCCGAGGAGCCCAAGTCCACGCGCCCCGCCGCTGGCCTCGGGAGTTCAGGTGCCCTGACCCTCCTCCGGGCGCAGATGGGGTGGCGACCAGCTGGGGGTGTAACTGCTCCCCAGAGCAGCCGTAACAAACAGCCACAGGCCGCGGGCTTTACCCTCTCACGCTCAGAAGCCGCAAGTCCGAGATCAAGGAGGCGGCAAGGGTCGGTCCCTTCTGCGGCCGCCAAGGAGACTCCGTCCCACGTCTCTCTCCGGCTTCCGGTGGCCGCGGGCAGCCCGTGGTGTTCCTGGGAGGGGGGATGCCTCGCTCCAGCTCTTCTCCATCCTCATATGGCTTCTCCTCTGTGCGTGTCTGTCTCTGCTTCTCTTCTTATAAAGACACCCGTCATTGCACTGGACCCTCCCTAATCCAGCGTGACCTCATCCGAACTTTAATTACATCCGCCAAGACCCTATTCCAAACAAGGCCACATTCTGAGGTTCTGGGTGGACGTGAATGAAGGCGGACGGCATCCAACCCGCCGTAAGGAGGGACTGTTTTCTGCCCGTTCCGAGCCGCCTCTTTTGTTTGCAGCCCTCGGATCTGCTGGCAGCATCAGGACGAAGCCTCTGCCCCTCCCACACCTCCCAGGCCCGCTCTGCACAGCACACGCCCCTTGGTCTCCCCAAGAGCAGAGAGGGCACCCCTCCACCCGATGGCTCCTTCTCACCCCGCCGCCCGGGTCTCCAGGGCCTTGAGGGGAGGATCTGGAACCATGGCTCTGGGTTCCAGGTCTCAGAGAACTCTCTGCTGGGTGGGGGTGTGAAGCAGGCTTGACTCTGAATCTCCTGCTGGGGAAGTGTCTGCTACCCAGACCCAGCCCTGCCCGCAGGTGGGCTCCCGCTATGGCCATGGGGGGGGGGGACCGGGAGGCCTGTCTCCGGCTGCAGGTTTAAGCCTCATCCTCCAGGTGAGCAGCTGGGACAAACTGGCCGCGTGCCACCTGATCCCACCTGTGAGCTGGGGCAGGAGTCCATGTGCTGAACTCTGGTCATCGCGGTTGCAGCGGCCCTTACACGGGAGACGGGAAAGCTCTGGCCTGGTTGCGGGCACCCCTTGCCTGAAGACGGAGGCAATGAGGGGGCCCCCGACGTGCCTCTGGGCAGCCATCCCCCCTCCCCGAACTGCCTGCTTCTGACCCTGTCCACCCAAAGCTGCTGTCCTCAGCCCTGTCCTGGCTGCCGTCTGGAATCGCGGGGTACACCTGGTCACGGTGGAGGAGAAAGGGTGCAGAGGGGCCCCTTGCCAAGCCCCCAGCCCCCTCTGAACGTGGTGAGGACCTTGGACTTGGAGCTCAGGCCCACCTCCCGCCCGGCTGTCTCGCAGCCCTGACCCCTCCCCAGGCCTGGGTGTCACCCCACCACTACTTGCAGCAGCTGCGACTTCCCAGAGCCCCGGCCGGTTTCAAGCAGATTCCTCGCCTATGTTCCGATAGCCAACCTGCTCTGTCCGGCCCCTCGGACAGGAACCCGTTTCAGACCTGTGATCACTGCCCTCTGGGCTCTTCCCGGCACAGACAGCAAAAGGAATCGTTCCTCGGTTTCAGGATTTAACACACGCAGCCAAGTCCTGGGCTGGACACCTTCCAACAAGACAGGTGAGTGGCAAGTATGACAAGGGCTCTGTAAATGGTCTCGTCACAAAAGCCAGGAAGAAAAAGCACTTTGACCCAGAGAGGAGCGTGGATGTGAATTCGCGTTTTTAAAGCAAAAGAATTGCCAAATGCGGGGGTCTAACAGCTTGACAGGAGCAGCAACCAAAGGTGATGAGGCGGCTTCTCTCGTCCTCAGTCCCGAGGCTTTTGAGCCATCACAGCCTCCTCCCCGGCACCTCACTAAAAATCAGGTTTAGACGAATTAAAGACAAATATGAAAGGGAAAGCTACAAGTCTTTTGGGAAATAATGTGGGAAAATATTTTTATGGTTTGAGGATAGCGAAGGCGGTCCCGGGAAAGCCACAGCGACACCGAAAATCACCAACCGTAAAGGAAACGATGGTTACACTTGGTGTTCTCTAAAGTAAGACTGATTTTCCACTCCCAGGAGGGGTGGGTTATTTTTTTCAGACTAACTGTTCTGCTGAAAACAGCTAGAAAATCTGGATAACAAGCAGAAGATCAATTCTTTGGAGGCATGGAGAGAACTGCTCAGTCAGCAAGGAGCTGAGGAGCCAGGATTCCAGAGAAAAGGGAAGTTCGGGAAGATCATCCCAACTTCAGCGCCTCTCGCGGCCGAGAGCCCAAGCAGAGCTCCCGGCACTGGCTCAGGACTCGAGGGACAAAAGCAGCTCTTTGTCCCCGAGAAGAGGTTCAGGGGGCAGAGAGGGAGCACAGCACAGGGTCTCTGCAGGACCGTCTGGAAGTCTGAGTGCCCTAAAGGAAATAGACTCATCCTCCGAAACACAAAAGCCCACTTTAGTCCACCGTCCACATGGGATTAGGATAATCTACCAGAAGTAAACCCAAATATCTGTCTAAGCAAAAGTAAGTCTCATCTGCACAAAGTTAAAACCATCCAGAATTTCAGTTAAACTCGGTAATTTTAAAAGCACAGTGTCCAGCATTTAATTAAAAATCACCAGGGCTTCCCTGGTGGCGCAGTGGTTGAGAGTCCGCCTGCCGATGCAGGGGACGCGGGTTCGTGCCCCGGTCCGGGAGGATCCCACGTGCCGCGGAGCGGCTGGGCCCGTGAGCCGTGGCCGCTGCGCCTGCGCGTCCAGAGCCTGTGCTCCGCGACGGGAGAGGCCGCAACAGTGAGAGGCCCGCGTACCGGAAAAAAAAAAAAAAAAAAAAAAAAATCACCAGGGATGTCAGAAGACAAGATCATTGGAACAGCAACCAATGGAAAACTACAAACAGAATCTCAGACGGCCTAGATATTGGATTTGTCACATAGAAGATTTTAAATAACCGATTGATGCACTCAAGGAACTAGATGACACGATGCTGGAATGTATTTCAAAAGAATCAGATGGAGAGTCTAGAACTGAAGTGTTCAGTAACTGAAATTAAGAAATAAACAGACGGGTTTAACAGCCAATTCGGTGGCACAAAGATTATGGAGGCATCCCCTCCGGGTTCATACAAGGACGGGGCTGGTCCTGGAAGTGAGCGCCTTCCTGTGCCCTGGGCCCTCCCGCCTCACCCGCGTCCTGACACGGTGCTCCCCTAGCAGATCGTGAGCCCGAGGGCTACAACCTGCTCCCCTCCGTGTCCCAGCACCCAGTGCAGAGCCACACACGAAATAAGCACCAAACAAATGTCTGCGGAATCAAAGAAATGAATCTCCAGCGTACCCCAGAGCCTTGCACTTAGTAAGTGTCCGCTGAAGATGCACTATATGAGAGGAAGTGGTCTGAAAACGGGGGCCTTCTCCTGGACCCTTTCCTCGGCCTCTTGTCTTGTCTAAATCTCCTTATACTGTCCCCGCAGCACGTCCCGCACTGGCCTGTGCCTCCTGGCCGCGGGGTGGGGCCCAGCTGTTGGCCCAGGGGAGGGCAGCCAGATGCTGTGGTCAGGCTTCAGGAATGTTCAGCTGTCTCAGCTGGGCCCGGAACACAGAGGAGCTGCTGTCTGTCTGTTTTAGGCAGCTCTGGGCACGTCTCCATCACATGGGCCGTGAGCCCCCCTGCATCCCTCGGAAGGCCCTGAACTGGCTCACAGTGGGCAGAGAGCCCCCTGGGAGGACTCTCTCTACCTGTGGCCTCGGGTGGCGTGCGTCCTGGAGAGCCCTTCCTCTCCGCCTCCTTCCAGCGTCCAGAATGGGGGTGGGACATGCACCCCAGTCTGCAAGGCGGGGGCAGGGATGGGCTCGGGGACGCTTCACCCACCCTGAGCCAGAGACTGCTGCACTCGGAGGGAGGGAAGGGAAGATTCTGCGGTGGGAGAGTGACCGGAAAGTCTTGAGAGGAGCCGGGAGAGCACGCCGTGGGGAGAGGGCTCGGGAGCCACAGGAACCGAGGCCCAAAGGGAATTAGAAAGTGGACGCCGCAGGGCCGCCGGGTCGCCTTGGGAAGTGGAAAAACCCCTGAAGCAAAAGCAGAACAGATCTGAAACTCCAGAAAATACCAGAAAGCTTTGCATTCCTTGGTTCTTCGGTGGCTAATATTGACCAAATTCCCAAAACGTGAGCATTTCATTTATTTTCAAATTTAGGATAATCTGATCTATTACATAAAAGGACTGGATTTTGGTTACAGAGCAGGATGTAAACGTTTCATGCCTTATGATGCAAAAGTCAATTACGGAGGACAAAGCGAATTAGGAAATGGAGGGAGAGGTCAGGGAAAAGTGTCTCTGAGGACAGAAAAGCCATTGTCAGCTGATTCACGCTGAGAATTGAAGGTAGAAGAAATAAAAACGAGTGTGCGGAGGGCTCTTGTGTAGTCACTGCTGCAAAGGTAAAAAGAGGGAAGGAATGGACTCTGTTTCACTGGGAGAAGGGGCAAGGGGGCAGTGAGGCCGAGTGGGCTCTTCTCTCCCACAGGGACCGGACACAGCGGGGAACGGTGGACAAGGCGTCTAAGTGGCCGTCGTGGGCTGGGTGGGCTCCGGGGAGGGGCAGACTCCCCCGGGTGTCCCTGTGCAGACGGCTTATGGGGGCCGACTGTCCACAAGGACCACCTCTAGAGGGAACCGGGAAAGTAGGATGGGCCTGGGGGGAGCTGAAATATGATGTCCTTGTCACGCCAGCCTCGGCCAATCCCCGGGGAGCTCTGACCCTTGACCGCCCTCCAGAGGATTCCCAGACTGAGGCTGGTGCCTGGACCACTGCACGGACTTGTCGTTGGATGGGCGCTTCCCCAGGGAGGGGTCTAAACCTGGGGGAGGCGGCTCCTCTGGGCAAAAGAGATTCCCAGGGAGGGACCTGGCTCCCTTTGCTCACCGAGCCAGGCGCTCAGTCTGGGGGTGAGAGGCGTGCACTACAGCCCGCTCCCCGTCGCTCGGACCTGCGCCGTCTGCCCTGCGGGAGAAGCTCCTACAGGCCCTGGCCAGCCTCTTCCCGGGACACGGCCAGCAGGGAGGGTAGCAGGGCAAAGGACAGCTGCACTCACCCCGCCCGCGTCCCCCCTCCCTGGGGTGACCCCCTACGGACAGGTGCCCCACCCGGAGGGACGCCTGGGCCCTCATCCCGAGGGGTCTGCACCCCTGCTCACCACAGGGCCCACGCCTGCCGCCCCCAAAGTACCCGGAGACACCCAGGGTGTCATTCTTTCTGCCCCACCTCCTGCCGACCCCCAATCCCCTGCTGATTGGGTGACTCTGGCCTGTCGGTCCCTCGGCTTAAGAAACCTGAAATGACCGGGTGGCAGCAGGACAGTCCCGCCGGGTGCCCTGTGGAAGCGAGACCCCTCTGGGAACCGGCCCAGGTAGACCCACAAAGCATAGAGCAAGAAGCGCCAATGCGTCGAAGCGAGTGACTGGGGAGGAAAGGGGGGCCCTGCGGGTCCGTGTTCTATGTGCTGGGGACATAGTATCGCAAAGCGCTGCTGATTAGCGGGCGCTCAGTGCGCTGGGCGGAGCGGCCATCCTCGGGGGGCGGGGGCACCAGGCAACCCCCAGGGCCTCAGTCAGTAGAGTGGAACCATGGGAAGGCCTGTCCTGCGGTCCTGCGACAGCACAGCGAAGCTGGCGCGTCACCGGAGGGGCCTCTGACGCTGTAGCCGAGCCGGGAAGTGGGGCCACGCCTGGCACTGCTCTGCTGCGGAGCGGGGCCCGGAATGACCTTCGGCCGACAAGCCTCCTCCAGGCTCGTGACAGTGTCAGCACGACGCCTCTTGTCCCCGGTTATGAAGGGGCTCGTGGGGGGTCTCCCGGCAGCAGGGGCCTCCTCTTCGTCCGGTCCGACCTTCTAGATGCTGTCTCCGTAAGACAAGCTGCTCAAAGTAAGCAACTTAAAGAAAGCTGACTACTTTCTTCCTTTTAATACTTTCTTGCTATTTCTATACCATCTTCCCCCGTCTTCAGGACAGCGCTGACGCTTACTCTGGGTGTATGAGTCTCCCAGGGCTACCGTAGCAAACGACCACAAGGTGGGCGGCTGACCGCAGCTGCAATGTATTTTGTCGCAGTCTAGAGCCCGCCCCCTGGAAGCAGGGCCACGTGGTCTGGGGCCCCCGTAAGAGCCCCACAGGCTGCCCAGCGCCTCCCCCAAAATCACTCTTCACGGCCTCCTCACCTCCTGAATCCGCTCAGCGGGGTTCCTGGTTCCCTCGCAATCCCTTGGTCTTTCTTGGAAAATCCGAGCCTCTATTCATGAAATGTCATGTATCTGCTAATTAGTTTTCCGGTTCTGTAGCGACGATAAGGAGACAGGACAAGCCCTCTGGCCATGGCCCAGAGACCCAGGAACCAGATTCCGAGGCTCGGCCCGGCTCTGGCGCCTGAGATGCCAGTTTGCCTGGAGCAGCTGTTTGGAGCAGGACTGGTACCCGGGGACATCGGCCCACCCTGGAGATGTGGGAGAAACCAGGCACAGCTAAGCCGGCTTCCCCGAGCTCCCGCAGCTTGTCCTGCGAGGCCCTGCAGAGCGCTTGCGGCTTCTGCATTTCCTGAGCTGCTCTGATCGCCCAACGCCCCTTTACGTACCAAACAGAAGACAAGGGGTGAGTTCAGAGAGAAAACCCGCGGACTAGCTGACTTTCCAATCTTAACAGACTCTTTCCTCTAGACTCAACTCGGTGGCAGGTCTGCCAGACAGGGGCTGGGGGGCAGTGGGGTCCATCCCAAGATCAGGGGAAGCAGGAGAGGAACAGTGAACGGGCGGGACCCCCAGAACACCGCCTCGCCCGTCGCCACAGCAACCCTGGGAGGTTGCAGCATCTCCATCCACAGGTCACGGGGCGGCGGGGGGGGGGGGGGGGGGTTGAACATCCTGCCCAGAGTAACAGGTGAACATCCACACAGCAGGGCAAGAAAACTTCCAGAAACTCTCAGCGAGAATAGGTCACTCAACAAGAACAAAGATCAACCTGGCATCAAACTTCTCCTCAGTACCCAGATTCCTGAAGACAATAGAATAACACCGGCCACAGGCCGAGGGAAAATCATTCTGAACCTGGAATTCTATACCCAGTCCACCTACAGACGAGTCACACGTAGCATCAACAATCCATTCCTGAAGGTCAACTGCTTCACATGAAAATGCTGCCTGGGACACCATTTTCCATTATTTGAAAAAGAGACAATTAGATGGATTACATATCAACCCTAAATTCACACTCATTCCCTAAAATGAAATAAAATATGAAAGAACCCCCATATAGTGACAAGTTCTGTTTGATTCGAAAATGTTAAAACCACACCCTTATGGGAAACAGTCAGCCTGGCTGTGATGCACGGTGGCCGAGAAAACCCAGATGTATCCGCGGGGCGGTGACATCCAAGTCTTGTCCCCTTGGCTGACATTTGACACCCCACCTGTTGCTTGGAGGGTAACTCAAGGCATAGTTTTGCTTAAAATATTGTGTTGCATTTTGAGGCTAGCAATGCAAATTTCTCCCATATAGTCAAACAAACATCAGCTGAGAAACTTTGTAATGAGAGATACATACATTCTACCAATTGCTATTAAAATCCAAGAGACATTTACCAGGAAAGCATTAACCAGGGAGAGTCTGGGAGGTACGCCCTATATAGCAATCAATCAATCAGTCAATCAATAGACAGACATGAGCGGAGAATAAAGACGTTTTCGGGTATAAGAGTTCTCAGAGAGTGTTCTTCACAGACCCTTTTTGAAAAGGAAATCACACAAGCGTGTGGGTTTTTAAATTGCTATTGAGATACAATTTACATTCTATAAGATCCTGTTTTAAAGTATACAGTTCCGTGGCCATTCGTATGTTCACAAAGTCACGCAACCATCATCACTCTCTAATTCCAGACCATTTCACAACCCAGAAATGAAACCCCGTACCCACAAACTCTCATTCCCACTCCTCTTTTCCCCCAGCCCCTGAAAACCACTAATCTAATTACTGTTTCTATGGATTTCCCTATTCTGGACATTTCCAATAAATGGAAGCCTATGTATGATATGTAGCCTTTGTGTATGTCTTTTTGTTTGTTTGTTTCAGCTAGCATAATGTTTTTAAGCTTCATCCACATTGTAGCGTGTATGAACACTTCATTCCTTTTTATGGCTGAATAATATTCCATTTTATGGATATGCTACATTTTGTTTATCCATTCATCTGTTTATGGACATTTGGGTTATACCCACTTTTTGGTTATTACAAAGAATTTTGTACAAGTTTTTGTTTGAACATATCTTTTCAATTCTCTCAGGTATATATCTAAGAATAGAATTGCCAGGACATATGGTAATTCTCTATTTAAGTTTTTGAGGAACTACCAGACTGTCTTCTAAAGTCATTGCACCGTTTTACAGCCCTGCCAGCAGGTATGAGCGTTCTGATTTCTCCACATCCTCAGCAACGCTTATTGTCTGATGTTTTGATTCTAATTATCCTAGTGGGTGTGAAGTGGCATCTCATTGTGGTTTTAACCTGCCTTCCTCTGATGACAAAGATGTTGAACATCTTTCCATGTATTTATTGGCCATTCATATGTCTTCCTTGGAGAAAGGTCTATTCAGATCCTTTGCCATGTTTAATTAGGTTATTTGTCTTTTTATTTTTGAGTTGTAAGAGTTTCTTATATATTCTAGGTACTAGACCCTTACCAGATACATGATTTGCAGATATATTCTCCCATTCTCTAGGCTGTCTTTTCACTTTATGATCGTGGCCTTTGGCACACAAAAGCTTTACATTTTGATGAACTCAAATTCATCTATTTTCTTTTCTCTGATCACTTGTGTTCAGGATGGGTCCTTGAAAGATGAAAAAGTCAGATGCATCAGAGAGCGATGAGATCCAGATCACAACAGATTCCACGGAGGGGTGAAAAGGTGAAGGTGCTGAGACCCCAGCAAGCAGCACCCCCGAGACGGCGTTGAGCGGACACAGGTTCCAGGGGGAAACATCGTGAGAAGAGGCATTTCGAAGACCAGGCACCATCCTTGAGATTCTTACACAGCTCGCTGAGTGACAGAGACGGACAGTGTGAGGGAAAAAAAGAGACAGTTAATAATTCTAGGAAAAACAAACAGCTATACCATGAAGCAGCCATGAAGCCGTATCATGGCTCTGAAATAAGTAACACAACAAAGTTTCCATTAAATAATACACATAAATTTTCTGGCTTTAAGATAATATTTACATAGTCACAATAAGGTAGACACTCTTGTTTTTAAATTTTAGATTTTCAACTTTGGGGTAAAGTAGAGAAGACTTAATACAATTTCAGAGCAGAATGCAAACGTCACCCACCTTGACAGGTGACAGTGAAATGCGAGCATAGGAAGGAGGGGAGAGAGGTGAAAGGATGGGGCAGGGAGGCTATGGTCTACATCACACTACACGGGGACTTGGGATACGGCAAATGTAATTAGTGGTGATGAGAGTGAAAGAGGGGCCATGAAAGAGCTGAGCACAGCTGGGCATTCCCCGGCCGCCCAGTGGTTAGGACTCAGCGCGTGCACTGCCAGAGCCTGGGTTCGATCCCTGGTTGGGGAACTAAGATCCCACGAGCCTCGAGGCACAGCCAAAAAAGAAAACTGAGCACAGGACACAGGGATGGGGCCAGAGGGCTTGAAGAGCTAAATACTCCACCACCATTGCAGGAAGTCAGCAGAGCTTGGCAAAAATAGAGCAGGGTGAGTATATCATTCCAAATTCCAGACATACCATAAGGAATCCAGAGGTCACCACCAGACAGACAAAAACCAGGCATTCAAAGAGTGAAAAGTCCTCATCTTGGGAGCGAGGCGAGGGCACTTGTGAGCCAGAGGCTTGTTCAATGAGCCCATTAACACATCTTAACTATGTGACTATAGTGATTTAAGATGAAAGCAAGTACTTCTCACAACACCAGGACCTTAATAGAAAAAAATGGACAAATAAAAAAGTCACAATAAAAGAAACATAAGTGGTTGTCAGACATATTTCTAGAATCAATTTAAATTCGGTGTTAATCAATGCAATACAAACAAAATAGCAAAAGAGCATGTTTTGTCTATCAAAATTGCCAAGACTTTTAGAAATGACAGAGCTGGTGAGCTTAGGGTGAGACATGAACTAGTATTTTGCCAACAAAAGGGCGAATCCATACAGTATTTCTAGAAAGCAAGTTGGCAAATGTGTAGAAAGAGCCTTAAGTTGTTTGTATACTCTGTCCCAGAAATTCCACTTCCAGACATTAAGTTAAATAAATAATAAGGAATTCAAACACATATATACAAAGATAATCTTCACATCATTGTGTAAAATAACACAAACTCTACTGCAATCTATCAATACATGTCCATCATCAGGGCGGGTTGGTTAAAAACATGACATATCTGGGCCTCAGGCCACTAAAAATGGGTTCAAGAACTTGAATGAAATGGGAAAGGCTCTGAAGTAAGTTAACTGGAAAAAGCACGATTCTGAGCCGTCTATAGTTTATGCGCTCAACTCTGTGCGCACTCACTCATGGACACTCGCAGAAATACCATATATCGTGGGTTACGTATATCGGCCCTGGGGGGCTGGGTTATGCCTCGGTAGCATGTGGCATCCAGATCCCAGAGGCCTGACTCAGCCAAGAGTCATTTGTTCTTCACGCCAAGGGTCCACCAGGGTCACCGGAGGGTCTGGTCTGCATCACCCTCTTGGCAGCCGCCTGGAAAGCTGCTGCCTCCGTCGGACCCACGGCCAGTCTTGGCAGAGAAGAGGGAAGGGGCCCGGGCTAGCTCTTGAACATCTCTGAGTGGTGACCACGATTCTTCTGCTGTTTCATTGGCCAAAGACGTCACACGGCACCCTCAAAGCCGACGGCCCAGGATGTACAATCCTTCCATGGGGAGGGTCTTGAAAATGGATGGACAATAAGACGGTCACTTCCTCAGTATTCTGTTGTCACCTCTGGAGCGGGAAAAACAGCCCACGTGGGGCCAAGATCACTGGCTCTGCCCGACGTGCTTTCTCCCCTTCTGGCCTTGGTAACGAGCGCCCACCCGCTGACACATGGCCACCCAGAATAAACACTCTCTTCCCCAGCATCCCTGCCGCTGCTGGGGTGGACGTGTGACTCTGTTCTGTCCCGGGGGATGTGCGTGGATGTGGATGTGGATGGTCCAGAGCGTGTCCTCCAAGAGAAGCGCCCGCCCTCCAGCCCCCTCCAGCTGGAGCAACCCGGGGTGGGCAGGGTGGCAGCGAGAGCCTCCTCAGGCCACACAGGCCGAGGCAGAGCCCAGGGTGGCAAAGGCGCAGGAAGGACCCAGCTCATCCGTGTCGCCGAGCGGTCGCCGCGTCCACCGGGGCCGCCCGTGCAGAGGTGAGCCGCTGTCTTGTCCGACACCCTCTGTGGTATTGCTGATGGGGCCACCGAATTTAAGTTGGAATATGCCTTACGAGAGACACACAAGCGGTAAATGTGATTCTCGAGCATCTTACCCAACGCTCAGGATGCACTGAGGACTCGGCTGGCCCGGGCACAGACTTGGGGCCACCTCCAGAGGAGAGCCTTAGGACCACCCGGGCTCTTTAGGATAAAGCAGACGGATGGGTGTGTAAAAGGAGGGCTGGCCGCCAAGGGCACCTAAAGTTGGAAGGGACCTGCCCGTCCCCTCTCAGGCACCCCCGCTGGCTGGAAGTTGGGGGCTCCTCCCCCATCGGGCGAGACGAGGGGGGTTTGCTCTTGCTCTGAGCCACCAAGAGGAGAGGCAGTGTGTCACTGGGTGATAGATGACCGTGCGCGCTCTTCTGTTGTTTGCTTACAGCGTTCAAGGGGCGGTGCTTGTTTCCTGGGGCTTCCAGGCCCTGCCCCGCCTTCCTGCTTCTCTGCTGCCTCCTGCTCCGGCTGTCCCTGCTCCCGGCAGGTTCTCCTGCTGTGGGACCAACCTTGGGGCTGTTTCCAGGAGCCCCTCGAGGCAGACGCCCGGCGTCTTCAAGCCCTACCATGGACGCTTTGCACCTTCCCAGTGCTCTGGCTGCATCCTCGTCTTCAGGACGGGGGCCTTACAGCCGAGGGGTCAGAGGAGGTCACCAGCCCCAGGCCCCTCAGTTTACACCTGGGGCTACAGAGCCCAGGCAGGCAGGTGGGTCAGGGGCCTCGCCTCCAGCTTGCATGGGTGGTGGTTGTAGTGGGTTGAACCGTGGCCCCCAAATACGTCTGGGTCCTCAGCGCCAGAAGCTGTGAGTGTGACCTTATTTGGAAAAGGGAACTTTACAGATGTAGTTAGATAAGGATCTTGAGACTAGACCATCCTGGATTAGGCGTGACCTCAACCCAAGGACAGGTGTCCTTACCTGAGAAGGAGGAGGAAATTCAAGACTCCGATGCCTGGAGGGAAGACAGCCACGAAGAGACAGAGGCTGAGGTCGGAGAGATGCAGCCACAAGCCAAGGGACGTGTGGGGCTGCCGGGAGCTGAAGAGGCGGGAAGGAGCCTCCAGAGGGAGCTCGGCCCTGCGACACCTTGGCATCTTCTGGCCTCCAGAGCCGTGAGAGGATAAACTCCTGTTACGGGAGGGCACCCAAGTGTGGTGCTGGGCGCCGGCCGCCCCAGGACACTGACACGGACTTGGGTGAACTCAGCCTCCTCCTTCCCCGGGGCCCCGACGGGCAGCAGCAAATTCAGTCGCGGGACCCGCGGCCCAAGACCTGAGCCCAGGCAGCTGGGGAGGCCCGAAAGCACGTGAGCCTCGGGATCCCCGCAGGGCACAGGCTCCGGGCCCCCCTGCGCTGGGTGGCGGCCCCTCCCTGCAGGCTCCCAAGGTGACAGTGGAAAGGCTGCAGAGCCTACACCTGGGCGAGCAGCGGATGGAGGCTGCCGGAGGGAGGGGTGGGTGCAAGCCCCCCACCCCCACCCCGAGGCTGACATCTGTGGGCATCGCTGGGTCGCAGCCCGCTCAGCCCAAGGAGAGCTGACTCCAAAGACAGCCCCGGTGCTACTATTGGCGGAGAAAAAAACCACTCTAAGCAGTGCCTGAGACAGGCTCAATGACCTCCGCGTCACAGGCCAGCTCAGCTCCCACCTGGACCACACAGGCGCGGGCGTGGGGAGGGGCGGGGCTCTGGTTTCCAGGACCAGGGGCTCTGCTTTGTCTCCCAGGCTGGGAAGCCGAAATGCAGGCTGGCTGCCGTCTTGAACCCCCTGACCTGCTGGGACCCAGGGCCCCGCACAGTGAGCGCCTCCATCCATTCAGTGGTGGCCTGTGGCCTCGGGAGCTGAGTCTAGCCGGGGGCACGGCAGTGCCTGATCTCTGACACCCCAAGCTCTTGGCCCGGGATCCCCAGCCTTGAGAGGGTCTGTCCAAGTCACACCTCCCTTGAGCCGAGCGCCAGTCGCTGCCGGAGGCCTGAACGGCGCTCGCTCGGACACTCAGCTCCCTCCCTGTCAGCCCCAGTTTCCCAGGGGTGGTCGGTGCTGCTTTCGGGCGGGGCCTTCAGGCTTGGCGCGGGGCCAGACGCTGGCCCTCCTCGCTTTGCTTCTTCCTTCTGGCCCCACGGCTTCTGATTCCAGAGGCAGGGTCACGGTGGGCCTGCCCACTTTGGGGGCGGTGGCAGCCTGGTCCGCAGGAGTGTCTGCTCCAACGTGGCCTGGTTAAAGGGACCTTGTCCCTTTAACCTTGTCCTCCCCGCCAGGAGCGGCCCCTCCAGGGCGGGTGCCCGGTCATCGGCCTTTGCGGCCTTTGCGCTCGGGATGAATGGGACTCTGTGTGAGCAGGGCGGGGACCCGGGGTGGCCCTGGGCTAGGGCAGGACAGGCCTCCCTCCCGCTTTCCCGGCTCAAAGGCAAATGTGGCTCTCAGCGCTCTAGGGGCCCAGGATGGAGGAGCCTTTCCCCCAGGGCAAGACCTGCACCAGAGACAGCGTTCACAGCTCCCCTCCACCCCAGGCCTCCCAGCGACAGGCGGGTGAGGGCCTGGGACATGGGACCCGGCACTGGAGGCCCTCGACTGCTGCCCCTCCCGCCCACCTTTGGGTCTGGCTCTCAAGGACAGGGCAAGCTACACTTTGCATGCGAGTTCCGGGAGGAGGGGCTTCCTGCCATCAGAGCAGGGCGGGCCCCAACCCAGGGCCGGCAGCCGACCTCCCACGAGCACCGAGCACGGGGCACTGCAGGGCAGGACACTTCCGAAGGGCCCCCACGCCAGGCAGGATGAGGGGTCCCCATCCTCCATCAGGTAAGAGGGCAGGCCTGGCCCAGAAATTAGAACCAGAGCTTGGCTGGAGAGAGGCGGGTGGACCCCAAGTGAGGCCCCGTCCTCAGTGCCCTGGTTTCCAGCTCCTGAAGCCCCTTTGCTCCATCCCAGGCAGGGGGACAGGCCCCCAGTCCGGACACTGTGGAAGCCCCTCTGCGGCCCTGAGCCACTCCGTGAGATCCACGCCGGGTCCCTGAGGCCGAGCTCTTGCTGCCTGTGTAACAGAGACCCAGCGTGGGGTGCAGAGCAAGAGCCCCCCGTGCCAGGGCCCCTCCCCCGTCGCCCCCCCCCTCCAGCCATGGCTTAAGTGTCTAACTATTAAGGCAACTGTGACCCCAGTTTTAAAAGCTCACTTCCCCATACACCCCTCCGGCACGGGAGCCTCTGGGACCCCGGCTGGTGTGGCCTCATGTGGGAGCCGGGTTGAGAACCGGACACAAGCCAGGCTCGGGGAGCCCAGGGAGGCAAGGGGGGAGGTGGCAAGACGGGGAGGCGCGGGCACAGCTGTTCCTCCCTCCCCGCAGCACCTCCCGCAGCGCCTGCTCCCAGCGCGCCAGACTCTGCCCACCTGGCGGCAGGATTGCCCAGGCCTGCCTCGCAGACCCTCCTCCAGGAGCCCAGGCTGGCAGCGCTCTGACCCCAGGGCCCCCCCGGACCCCGGCTCTGTGAACGCACGTCAAGGTTCGGCTTTGCTGCAGGACGCCCGGGGCACGTGGGGCTTGGAGACCTGGCACCGGGCCCGGCACCGCCACGGTGGTCACGGGCCTCCTGGCGCCGTGTGCTCAGGGTCCCGGGACGCCCGGGGGGAGGGCGAGGGGCTGTGTTCGTCCCTCAGCGAAGGGCACGTGGCGATGAGCAACCCGGGAAACGGAGCCCGGGGGACGGTCCCCAGCCCTGGGCACCGCCAGGAGGCCTCGGTGGAGCCTCAGGCCGGCTGCTGGTCGCCTCTGCCTCGGGGTCAGCACCGCGGACGGCAAGGGCGCGTGGCGACCCCTCCCGCCTGGGAATGCTGCCCCCCGCGTGTGTCCCCATCAGTGGAGGGAGCACAGGGACAGAGGGTCCGCGTCCCCAGTGGGTAAGCCCCTCCTCCACCCAGCAAAGAGCTTCGAGACCCGCTAATGAGCCCAGCCCCCATCAGGTGAGGATGCCAGCCTGGCCGGGACGGCGGGACGGCAGCTGGTACTCCCGCGGGCTCCCCAGCCCCAGAGGGGGCCGGGGGAGGCTGCAGACCACCCTCTACCCCAAAGCCAGGCGGTAGGAGGCTGCCGCAGGCCAACATTGAGCTCAAGGGAGCGCTTGGTTCCAGGGGACCTGAAGCGTCCTGGTCCGGTGGAAGCCTGGCATTCCACACTGCGGGGAGGCGAGTGGCCTTGGAGTGTCCCTTCCTGCTGGACTGACTTCTGATCCCTGTCCGGGCCCCGCCCCCACGCCACCAACCCCGTCGCCCTGGGTCCTGGGTCAGGTCTGCCCCGCCCTCGTCTAGACCCACCAGCTGCCCAGAAAGCTGTCATTAGACCACACCAGCCCGCGTGTCTCACCTCCGAGAGCTCACAGCAGCTCTCTAGAGCAGCTCTCTTCCAGGGAACACAGAGGGCATACCGACGCAGACCTCAGGGCGGTGCGCCCCTCACCTCGGGTGACTCTGACATCAAGGCCCTGGGACACCCCCTCCCCACATGCCCTCCTCCTGGGGACGGCCCGCGACAGACTGGTGACTGGATTCTGAAGCGCGTGTGTACATTTCTGCGGAGTTTGTAATGATGCGAGAAGCACAATAAAGTGGTAAGATCTGGTCAAAATTGTATAGAACATATAAGCCCAACAATACTGAGAAGGAAGCCATAAAGAGCGCTGAGGAGGAGTCCTGATGAAGCAGGTGTGTAGGGATCTGAGTCTCGCCCGGGTGCGCCCAGAGACCCAGAACCGGCGGCAGCTGTGCTGTGTGGTCTGCACAGGGCCCTTACGAATCCCCTGACCTAATCTGTATTTCTGAATTTGGTTTTCTTTTTTTTTGAAAGAGGTAGGGCCCCCCACCAAATCAGCGAGAAGCCTCTCAAAAGCCAGCTGGCCCTCTTCAAAGGGGTGACCCTCCCAGACCACCAGACAGAAGTGGGGTTGACAGCCAGGCGGCTGGGTGTGGCACTGAAAGCACAGCTCCAACAAGCCGAAGCAATTAGGAGACGACTGACTCTTGTTGCTGAAAACCCTGGTAGTAGTGTGGTCTTCAGGTCAGGATCGCACAAGGCTCACTTTGGTTTCTCTGCCGTCCTCTCTGTTCTGTTCTGCACATGGTGATGCCTGCACCTTCCTGGGGGGTGAAGTCGGCCTCATCCTTCCCCTCACCCTGGAAACCTGCACCATCCACCAGGGCAGCCACTGGCCTCACTGGCTGCTGAGCACATGAAATGAGGCTCGCCGATTGAACCTGAGATGTATGGAAAATAAAGTCCATGTCTGATTTGGAAGATGTCATTAAAAAAACGTAAAGTATCCTGGTAGTGCTTTTTATTTTATTTTTAAATGATTTATTTATTTATTTATTTGGCTGTGCCAGTTCTTAGTTGCAGCACGTGGGATCGTCGTTGCGGCATGCGGGATCTTTAGTTGCGGCATGCGGGATCTTTAGTTGTGGCATGCGGGATCTAGTTCTCTGACCAGGGATCGAACCTGGGCCCCCTGCATTGGGAGCGTGGAGTCTTAACCCCCGGACCACCAGGGAAGTCCCTTAGTCGTCATTTTTAAACTGATCACCTGTTGAAATAATAATACTGGGGACATCTTGAGTTAAATAAAACACTAAAATTAATTTTATCTATTCCTGTTTACTTGTTTTCATGTGACTACTAGAAAACTGTAAATTACACATGTGGCTCTCATTCTATTTCTTGGGCAGCCCTGGGCTGAAGCAAGAGAAAGAGGATGTCACCTCTCTGGACATAAATACAAACAGGTCATGTCACGCACATTCTAACCTCAACCAATTATCAGGGCTGGAGGGATTGCATGATGCGACCCGCTTGGGCCTCTAATGTCCGTCCTTGACCCAATCACTATGGCGGCGCAAAAGCTCTGGGCAGTGCACGTCTGGAGCTGGATGTGGGTCCCCCACCCAACCCTCATGACTGCTACACGACGGGGCAAGGAGCAGACTCTGACGTGGGTTGGTTCAGGATAACCGCTCGCTCTTTGATGCTCTCCCACGGAATCCGAGCTGTCCTTAGCAACCAGCGTGAACAAGAGGATGCACCAGAAGGGGTGTCCTGGGACCCGCAAGCTTGTGCTAAGAAGTCTTGCAGCTTCCACCCAGGACTCTTGGAGCCCACCCACCCTGAGACCACCACGCAGGGGCCACATGTAAGGGCTTCATCAATAGACCAGGGTGAGCCCAGCCACCCCATCTAGACACGGCACCAGACGTGCCCTTGAAGGCATCTTAGACGAACCACATGAACCCACAGAACTATGTGAGATAATAATCTACTGTTGTTTTAAGCCACCAAATTTTCTTTTCAATTTTTTTTATTGTGGTAAAGTACACATGACACAATTTAGCATCTGAACCTTTTTTAAGTGCACAGTTCTGCGGCATTAAGGACATTCACGCTTTTGTGCAACGATCACCACCATCCTTCTCTGGACCTCCTTTCATCTTGTAAAACTCAAACTCCATGCCCACTAGATAATAACTGCCCCTCCCCTCCCCCAGCCCCCAGCAGTCACCATTCTACTTTCTGTCTTTATGATTTTGTCTACTCTAAGTGTCACGTGTATATGGGATCATACAGTATTTGTCTTTTTGTGACTGGCTTATTTCACTCAGCACAATGTCGTCAAGGTTCAACCATGTTGAAGCCTGTGTCAGAACTTCCTTTCTTTTAAGGCTGAATAATGTTCCATTGTATTTATAGACCACATTTTGCTTATCCATTCATCTGTCAGTGGACACTTGGGTTCCTTCCATATTTTAGCTATTGTGAATAATGCTGTTATGGCCACGGGTATACAAATATCTCTTTGAGACCCTGCTTTCAATTCTTTCGGCCGTTTCCCAGAAGCGGAATTGCTGGATCATATGGTAATTCTATTTTTAATTTTTTGAGGAACCACCATACTGGTTTCTATAGCAGATGCGCCATTTTGCATTCTCACCAACAGTGCGCAAGGGTTCCAATTTCTCCGCATCCTCTCTCTCTTAGTGGCAGTAGTTATCTTAATGGGTATGAGGTGGTATCTAACTGTAGTTTTGATTTACATCCCTAAGGATCAGTGAGGTTGAGCATCTTTTCATGTGCTCATTGACCATTTTGTATCTTCCTTGGAGAAATGACTGTTCAAGTCCTCTGTCCATTTTTAAAAATTAGGTTGTTTGTTTTGTTCTTGTTGTTGAGTTTTAGGAGTTCTCTGTATATTCTAGATATTAACCCTTTATCAGATATATGATTGGCAAATGTTTTCACCTATTCTGTGGGTTACATTTTTACTCTGTTGATATTATCTTTTGATGCACAGAATTTTTTAATTTTCATGAAATCCAATTTGTCTATTCTTCTTTTATTGCCTGTGATTTTCATGTCATATCCCATTACCAAATCTCATGTCATGAAGCTTTTGCACTGTTTTCTTTGAAGAGTTTTATAGCTTTATGTCTTACATTTAGGTCTTTGATCCATTTCGAGTTAATTTTTGCATATGGTGTAAAGGAAGAGTCCAATGTCATTCTTTTGTGAATGTCCAGTATTCCCTGTGCCATTTGTTGAAAAGATTGTCTATTCCCCATTGAATGGCCTTGACATCCTTGTCAAAATGTATTTGACCATATATTTGAGGATTTGTTTCTGGGCTCTCTAGTCTATTCCACTGGTCTATATGTCTGTCTTTGTGCCAATATCACACTGTTTTGGTCACTGAAGCTTTGTAGTAAGTTTTGAAATCAGGGATTGTGAGCCCCCAGCTTTGTTCTCTTTCAAGATCGTCTTGGCTCTCTTAGGACCCTTGAGATTCCATGTGAATTTTAGGCTGGGTTTTTCTATTTCTGTAAAGAAGTCATTGGAATTTTGATAGGGATTGCTTTCAATCTGTAAATTGCTTTGGGTTGTATTGACATCTCAACAATTTTAAGCCTTCCAATCAATGAACATAGGATGTATTTTCATTTATTTAAGTCATCATTAATTTCTTTAAGTAATGTTTTGTCACTTCCATTGTACAAGTCTTTCACCTCCTTGGTTAAGTTTATTCCTAAGTATTTTATAGAAATGCAACTGTTTTTTGTGTGTTGACTTTGTATTCTGCTACTGAATACATTTATTAACTCTAACAGGTTTTTTGTGGAATACTTAGGTTGTTCTACATATAAAATCCTATCATCTGTGAACAGTTATTGTTTTCCCTCTTCCTTTTCAGTTTGGATACCTTTTATTTCTTTGTCTTGCCTAATAGCTTTAAAACTTCCAGTACTGTGTTGAATAGAAGTGGCAAAAATGGGCATCCTTGTCTTGTTCCTGATCTTAGAGGAAAAGCTTTCAATCTTTCACCATTGAGTATGATGTTTGCTGTGGCCTTTTCGTATATGGCTTTTATTATGTTTAGGTAGTTTCCCCCTATTCCTAGTTTGTTGAGTGTTTTATCATGAAAGGGTGTTGAATTTTGTCAAATGCTTTTTCTGCATCAATTAGCATGGTCATGTGTTTTTCTTCCCTTCATTCTGTTAATGTGGCATATTATATTGATTGATTTTGTTACATTGAATCATCCTTGCATTCCAGGAATAAATCTACTTAGTCATGGTGTATAATCCTTCTAATATGCTGCTGAGTTCAGTTTGCTAGTATTTTTTGAGCATTTTTGCATCAGCGCTAATGAGGGATATTGGTCTGTAGTTTTCTTGTAGTGTCTTTGTCTGGTTTGGATATCAGGGTAATGCTGGTCTCATAGAATGAGTTAGGAAGCATTCTTTCCTTTTCAATATTTTGTGGATGTTTGAGAAGGATTGGTATTCATTATTCTTTAACTGTTTGGTAGAATTCAATAGTGAGGCCATCAGGTCCAGGACTTTTCTTTGCAAGGAGATGTTCGATTACAGGCATACCTGATTTTATTGCACTTTATACACTTCACAGATATTGCAGGTTTTACAAATTGAATGTTTGTGGCAACCCTGCATTGAGCAAGTTTATTGGTGCCATTTTTCCAACAGCATTTGCACATCTTATTTCCCTGTGTCACATTTTGATAATTCTTGCAATATTTCAAACTTTTCCATTATTATTATTACGTTTGTTATGGTAATCTGTGATCAGTGATTTCTGATGTTACTATTGTAACTGCAGATGTGGTAGAAATAGCAAAAGAACTAGAATTAGAAGTAGGGCCTGAAGATGTGACTGAATTACTGCAGTGTCATAATACTACTGCAGTAATGGATGAAGAGTTACTTCTTACAGATGAGCAAAGAAAGTAGCTTCTTGAGATGGAATCTCAAAGCAAAGTGTTTAGAATATTACATAAACTTAGTTGATAAAGCCGCAGCAGGGTTTGAGAGGATTGACTCCAATTTTGAAAGAGGTTCTACTGTGGATAAAATGCTATCAAACAGCATTGCGTGCTACAGAGAAATCGTTGTTGAAAGGAGGAGTCACTCGATGCAGCCAACTTCATTGTCTTATTTTAGGAAATCGCCGCAGCCGCCCCAGCCTTTAGCACCCACCACCCTGATCAGTCAGAAGCCACCGACACAGAGGCAGGACCCTCCACCCTCAAAAAGGTTATGACTTGATGAAGGCTCAGATGAGCGCTAGTATTTTTTAGCAATTAAGTATTTTTCAATTAAGTATGTACATTGTTTCTTTACATATAATGCTATTGCACACTTAATAGACTACAGTATAGTGTAAACATAATTTTTATATGTACTAGGAAACCAACAATTTTGTGTGACTCATATTGTTGTGATATTTGCTTTATCGTGGTGATCTGGAACCAAACCCACAATATCTCTGAGGTGTGCTTGTACTGATTCAATGTCCTTGTTATTTATAGGTCTATTCAGATTTTCTGCCTCTTTGTGGTTTAGTCTTGTTAGGTTTTGAGTTTCTAGGCATCTTTCCATTTCATCCAACGTATCCAATTTGTTGCTGTACAGTTGTTCACGGTACTCTCTTATAGTACTTTTTATTTCTCTAGAATCAGTAGTAATGTCCCCATTTTCATTTTTTACTTTAGTAATTTGAGTCTTCTCTCCTTTTTTATTAGTCCATCTAGCTAAAGGTTTGCCCATTTTTTTGATCTTTGAAAAGAACTAACCTTTCATTTCGTTCATTTTCCCTATATTTTTCTATTCTCGATTTTATTTATCTCTCCTGTGATCTTTATTATCGCCTTACTTTTATTAGCTTCGGGTTTAGTTTGTTCTTTGTTTTCCTAGCTCCTCAAGTTGTACAGTTACGTCGTTGGTTTGAGATCTGTCTTGTTTTTTTCCCAGTTGAATTGAGATGTAATTGGCATATAACATTGTGTTAGTTTCAGGTGTGCAACATAACGATTTGATATCTGCAAATAACATGAAATGATCACCACCGTAAGCTTAGTTAACATCCCTCACCTCACATAATTATAATTCTTTTTCCTGTGATGAGAACTTTTTAAGATCCACTGTCTCGGTGACTTTCAAATATACAATATGGTACTGTTAACTATAGTCACTCCGCTGTGCGTGACATCTCCAGAACTTATAACTGGAAGTATGTACTTTTTGACCACCTTCATCATACTCCCCAGGTCCCACCTCCTGCCTTTGGCAACCACCAATCTGTTCTTTGCATCTATGAGTTCAGATTTGTTAGATTCCACATATAAATGAGATCATACAGCATTCATCTTGCTCTGTCTGATGTATTTTACTTATAGCATAACTCCCTCAAGGTCCAGCCATATTTTTGCAAATGGCAGGATTTTCTTCTTTTTTATGGCTGAATAATACTCATTGTGTATATATAGTACATTTTTTATCCATTCATCCACTTGATGAACATTTAGGTTGTTTCCATGTCTTGCCTATTGTAACTAATGCTGCAATAAACATGGGGGTGTACAGATATCTCTTCAGTATAGCAGCTTTGTTTCCTTCAGATATATACCCAGAAGTGGAATTGCTGGATCCTATGGTGGTTCTGTTTTTAATTTTGGGGGGAACCTCCATACTCTTTTCCATAGTGGCTGCACCAATTTATATTCCCACCAACAGTGTATAAGGATTCCCTTTTCTCCACATCCTTGCCAACACTTATCTCTCATCTTTTTTATGATAACTATTCTAACACGTGTGAGGTGATAGCTCAGCATGGTTCTTTTTTGGTTTTGTTTTGTTTTGTTTTGTTTTGTGTGGGTATTTTTGCAGTACGCGAGCCTCTCACTGTTGTGGTCTCTCCCGTTGCAGAGCACAGGCTCCGGACGCACAGGCCCAGCGGCCATGGCTCACGGGCCCAGCCGCTCCGCGGCATGTGGGATCTTCACGGACCGGGGCACGAACCCGTGTCCCCTGCATCGGCAGGCGGACTCTCAACCACTGCGCCACCAGGGAAGCCCTCATCGTGTTTTGATTTGCATTTATCTGATAATTAGTGATGCTGGTTGGTTTATTGTGTTAAGTCCTTTATTTTCTTACTTATCTTCTGTCTAGCTCTTCTATCCATTATTGAGAGTGAGGTATTGAAGTCTCCAACTATTATTGTATAACTGTCTATTTCCTCCTTCAATTCTGTCAGTTTTTGCATCTTACATTTTTATGGTCTGTCATTAGGTGCATAAATGTTTATAATTGTTACATATTTTTTCTGTATTGAATTTTTATTGATACAATGTCCCTCTTTGTCTCTTATAACTTTTTTTTGATTTAAAGTTTATTTTGTCTTATATTGGTATAGCCACCCCTGCCCACTTTTGGTCACTGCTTGCATGGAATATCTTTTTCCATCCTTTTACTTTCAATCTATTTGTGCCTTTAGATCTCAAGTGAGTCTTTTGTAGACACAGCATAAGCACATGTTTTTATTCATTCTGCCAGTCTCTGCCTTTTGGTTGGATCGTTTAATCCATTTACATTTATAGTAATTACTGATAAAGAGAGACTTACTTCTGTCATTTTGTTATTTGTTTTCTACATGCCCTAGAGCTTTCTTTGTCCCTTATTTTCTGCATCACTGTGTTTAGTTGTTTCTTGCAGTGAAACACTTAAATTCCTTCCTCATTTCTGAATGTTGCATTCTTGGCTCTGGCTTCAGCAGAACTTTGTACTTGAAGGGTAGCAGAGGTGAGAGAGAAAGAGGGATAACGATGCTGTGCTGCTGGCTTTGAAGACGGAGGAAGGGACCATGAGCCAAGGGATGCAGGTGCCTCTAGAAGCCGGAAAAAGCCAGGAAATGGACTCTCCCTTAGCACCTGCAGAAGGAAGCCGGCCCTGACGACACCTTGATTTGAGGACTTACGACCTAACAACTGTAAGTCAATACACTGTGCTGTTTTAAGCCACCGCGTCTGTGGCAATCTGGTACAGCAACCATAGGAAATTTCTAGGTGCAGGTCACCTAAAGCTTGTGGTGGTGGCACTGAAGGAAAACGGGTGCAGTGACCGCCTTTAAAACTCTGCTGGAGTTGGAACTGCGCGCTGTTGGTTGGTTGCATTTCACATGAGCACATGGTAACGAGAGCTAGATGGCACTGGAGCCTTCCCCATGCCTCCACATCACCATGTGCAAACATCCCCCTGTACTCCTAGTGCTGGCACATTTGTTTTGAATTACTTTTGTGGAAAAAAAAAAAAAAAGATATGTAGGGGCTGTGGCATGTTAATAGTAGCTTACGATTAAGATCATTTTAGTCCATGCACCACTTTGGAAAAAATGAATCGCAGCAGCGCAAGGATGGCTCCGGAAAAGCATCTGTGCACGCGGGACTCCCCTCAGCCGTCTGCAGACGGGCATGTCATCGCGAGCCGCCATTCTCAAGATGTTATGTCAAGCACCTCCCACTGACGGCTGTGTGCAAACTGTTTGCATCTTGTTAGAATCCGATCCGGCTTGGATTTCTTTCTTCAAAGCCCTTGATGAAGACAAGCCACGTCTGTTTTGTGTCAGTTGCTGTCTCTCTGCTGAAATCTGCTCCTTCTGTGCTCGGAGTCTCTCCCCTCCACGTGGCTGCTCCTTTGGGGCCGAGCACAGGCGGATTGCTGAGCCCGCCAGCGAGCCCGCCAGTCTGGACTGAGAGGCCAGAGATGGGGGCCATCCCCAGTGGGCACACGAGTCTTAGGTGGTAAATAGGAGCTCACAGAGGAGTCTCTGCTTCTTTGAAGTGCCAGGATGAAATGTAGCAAAGAGGATTTACATCAAAATGCTATTCAAGACATGCCATTCCCCTGCCTTTAGTCAATGCGTGCTTTTCAAGGGCTAAATATGAAAAGCCCTATGGCCATTAAAAGGCCTGGTTTGGGGACGAGTAATCAGGAAATCCCAGCTCTTTAGAACAGGCACTTTTATTTCTTGGGGCTTTCCCCCTCCTCTGTACGTCTTTAAGAAGAACATGCCAAGGCTGCTGGAAGCTGGTTTCCAGATGACTCTACTGGACCAGCCAGAGCACTGAGGAGTGACTGTGGGGTCTCCTAAGGGCCAAAACCAGGAGCATCACCATAAAAGGACTGATCTTTTGTGAAGTGGTGAGGCTGCCGTCAAGGGAGGCATGCAAGCAAAGGTGGGACGCCCAAACGGATGATGCAGAGGGAGGTGCGGGGGACGGTCTGCCGAAGGCTTCTGCCCGTGTGCTTTGATGTTGCGCACAGCCCCATCCTGGCCTTTCACTGGCAGACTGCCTTCTCGCCGCAGAGAGCCAAAAGGCACCGTCACATTGACAAGAAACGGCCAGTCACTGAGACGCATGGGTACATGTCTTCCTTTTGTGTCTGTGCCATCGTCCTGCTTAATATTGCAAATGGCTGGTGCAAGTGTTTAACCAGGTCACCGCAATCCCTTGCATCCTAATTCAGTGTGATTCCAATTTGGATTCTCTCCTTCATTATGAGACTTTCAGAAATTACATCAAGAACGGTAAATGTTTGTCCTTTAAACCAAATTCATGTCCTTGCTTTATGACGGCTTAAATAATGTGTGACTGTTTCTTCTGTTCTCAAGCCAGGAAGGATTTTTTTTTTTAACTGATCATAGGACTATAGCACAGGGGTCTCCAAGCATCACCTCTGAAACCACATGACTCTCCCTGTGAGCTGAAGGGGCCCGCAGTCACACATTCCAGGTAACTTGATACCAGAGGCCCATGTGGTACCCGTGGGGTCCTGAGCCCTGGGCTCACACACACGTGCAGGAGCCTCCCAGAGTCTGGAAGAAGAAGAAGAGACCGAGGGCCAGAGGGGCCCTAGGGTTTGCTGTGCTCACTGTGAGGCCACACGAGGATGGCTCTTGGCCCTGGGTGCACTGGCCTCGTGGGGGGTATCCTAGAGGCCTCAGGACAGACAGTGGTGCTGCATGGACCAGCCACAGACAGGACAACGTCCGGGTGTCCTGGTGAAGCATTCCTGGGACAAACGGGACTCCCAGCTTCCCCCTCTGAGCGGTTGGTGCCTAGCACTCGGGCGTCCCACAGACTTGATTCGCAGATGGTCATCGAGCGCGCTCTGAGCTGGTGGCGGGACCGCAGATGGCTCAGAGCACGGGCTTTGGCCTCGGGCAGAGACCCACGTGGCAATTTACTAGCTGGGAGTCCTGAGCCACTGGTGTTTCCCAGCCTCAGCTTCCCCAGGTGTCAGCTGGGGCTCTAGACCCACCCACTCTCCAAGGAAGTGAAGCTCCCTGGAGGCTGTGAGCTGTCAGCGGTGAACCCGGCACCGTCCCTCCCTTATGCCGGGCAAGCTTGACCGCGGGCCAGAGGCCAAGGGGGAAGGTGGGCTGGTCCTTCCGCAGCCACCCTCCGCCAGCCCGGGCACGTGCCTGCCCAGGGTAGAGCCTCCTGGGTGGATTCTCTGAATGATGCGGGGTCAGCAGTTTCAGCCCAGACCCTGGACCACGGAGAGGAGACTCCCCTGCCTCTCCCACCCTCGTCCCTGGCGGCTGCTCTGGAGTTTTAGGCACAGACTGCGGTCCTTTCAATCCCAGATCAAAAATACAGCGTTCTGCCCGAGGGCCTGTAAGCCGAGACCCCCCTCACACGTGGAGCCAAGGTGCCAGCGCCCCGTCAGCAGTGCCCCCAGAGTTTCAGCCCTCTCGGGACACCTCCACGGGGGTCCTCTGGGGGGAGGGCCCCTGCCAACTCCCCTCCACCCCGACCCTCCTGCACACCCTGGCTGCCCCGGGCCACGGTCAGCCTCCTCTGTGGTCTGCTTGGTGCTGTGAGTGACCCCTTACCCCGGGAGAACTGGGGTCCCCACGGGCAGGCCCAGAGCACCCCGGTCTTCCCTCCTCCCAGGGCTCCTGCAAGGACCCGGCACAGGCCGGAGGTCACCGTGGGATCCCCAGGTGGCTCCGAGGGACCATCCCGTCACTGAGCTCTGGGCTGGTCAGAATCTCCCTCCCCCCGCGACATTTGGGAGTTGGTGTCAGTCCCCCGAGGCGGCTGGAGCCCGGACCTGAGGGCCGACCTGTGACTTGGCACCCTACCCGCCCTGCCCCGGGCCACACCTAAGGGGGCCCTCGAGTCAGATCTGAACAGGGAGGCTGGAACTTCCTGTGCTGTCTCAGAGGTCAAAGGCAAGAAGATGTGGAAGGACTGGGAGGGAGTCGGCAGTTAGTTTGGCAATGAGGGTGGAGGAGAGACGCCAAAAATCGTCCGGAGACCTACTTTTGAATCCAACAGAACATGACAGAACGTTCCCGAGGTTTCCCTCCTGGGATGGCGGGTTTGCTTTCGGAGACCGTAATAGAGGCTCGGGCAGATCCGAAAGCCTGGAAGCGGCCGCCGCGGGCTGGCCCGGCTGGCTGGCCCCTCCAGGCAGCCCTCGGGGAGAGAACACGGGTCTCTGTCTGCAGACTCCCCCATCCTCCCAGCCACTCACCTCCCAGGCCTCATCCCACCTGCAGCGGGAGGGGCATGTGGTTCTGGGCCGTGAGCCGCCCCTTCAGGATGTGCTGGCATCTCACTCGGCCTCAGTGGGAGCAGGAGGGGGCGGGACCTGATGAGCCACCAGCCCCTCCCCCACTTAACCACCCTGAACCTGAGAAGCTGGGGGCAGAAGCGCCAGGTCCAAGTGCGGGAGGGGCTGGGGCAGGAGTGGGGGTCCTAAACCCGGGGACAGGGGAGCCCAGGCGGGCAAGGGGCCGGGTGGCAGCCAGCAGCTCACCCCAACTCATCTCCCCCTATACCCCCAGTGGTCGGGCAGCAGCCCTCCATCCACTGGCCCCCGCTGCCTGTCTCCACCCCATCCCGTGGGAATATAAATGCACAGGAGAAGTGATGCAACACGAAAGCCCATCCACACCAGGCAACCCAGGACTAAGAGGCAGCCTAATAAACACCGTCCATGAGGGGATGGACGCCGCTAGGTACGAGGGGCAGGAACCAGAACCAGCGGGAAAGCTGGGCCGGGGAAACGACCGTGGACTTGATGGATGGGCTTAATAACGCGCCGGGAACACGCTCAGGGAGATGGAAGATGCGGTCAAGAAAGGCCCCCAAGCGCATAGGGAAGCGGCTGAGATTCGAGGTAAAAAATACAATGGAAGGTTAAGAGACCGAAACTAGGCACACAGGGTCAAGATCTGTGGGACTGAAGTCACAGAGGTAGAGGGAGGACCGGAAAGGGGTACATATTTCAAGAATCAGATAACGAGAGTGTCTTCATCTTAAAGGAAGATAAGAGCCTCGGGTTGAAAGGGCAAACAGACGACACATACACACACACATTAAAAGGAGTTCCAGACATCAAAGAGAAAGATAAAATTCTAGATGTTCTCAGAAAAGCTGTTAACCTCTGAGAGTGCTGACATCAGATTATCAAGTGGCCCAGGGAAATTCTGAGAACCAGAAGGAAACAGATGTTTTCAGAGGATTGAAGGAAATTAGTTTTGAGCCTGGAATTCCAAGTTCAGCTAAACCAGCACCTAAACGTGTGGTGCGCAGCCTAAAGGTGACCCCAAAACGTCTGCTTTGAAAATAGTGCCTGAGAAACACTGAAAAGAAAGGGGGAAGGAACGTGGGTGGGCTCCAGGCACCCCGAGAGGCGGATGGGCCAGCACACTGGGCTCTGAAGTCAGGGGACCACAAAGACAGACACAGCTGTGACCCAGGGTGAGGGCTGCGGAGGCCACAGCCTCGTGGGGAGGGAGCTGTGGAAGCCGCCACCGCCCGAACTCCGAGGGAAGACAGAAGCCAGCACCTGGAGGGAAAGAGTCCTACTGGGATCCAGGCAACGAAGGCAAGTCAGAAATTTCTAGAAGGATGTTTCCCCTCTCTAGGACTTTTACAAATTAAATAGAAGCCGCACGAGATGGCCTCTGAGTCCTGTCGCTGGGGAAATGAGAGGCAGGGACGACAACGGCGTTGGCGGCGGCGGGGCCGAGGGTGACCGCACACCCCGGGCTCCAGGCTTAATCCCGGGAGGGCCTTTTGGCAGGAAATGTCAAAGGTCTTTAAAGGCTGAATGCCCTTTGCCCCAGAAATTCCCATTTTGGGAATCTAGTGTAAGCAAACAACACAAGAACTGGGCCGAGCTGGCAGTCCAGGAGTGTCCTCCAGCCCCGAGCTCCCGGTGGGCAGCTATCAGAAACGGGCCAAGCCACCGGCAACCTCCAGCAGACGCCGCGCAGCTGCCGGAAGGGCGGTGCCTGCAGGCACAGTGACACAGAAAGACGCCCGGGTACCACGCTGGTGAAAGAGTCAGGCCACAAAACAGTGTGTGCGATCCGATTCCACTTGTAGGTGTGTATATCTGGGTGCAGTGGGCCAGGAAAAGGCCAAAAGCTACAGCCGCAAGGAGGGGGGGTGTGACGAGATCAGGGCAGTGTCAGCGCCGTGTGTCTCTGTATTCTCTGCGTCCTTTAAAATAAGCAAGTGTTACTTTTATAAATGGGAAAAAATGCCCTTCCCGTTAAAAAAAATTTTTTTTTGGTGTCCTGGAAGATGTCCTTGGTAATTTTGGCGGAGGTGTTAGCAAGACCATATTCCAAATCCCTCGAGTCCGGACTCCTGGCTCGAGCGTAGAAGACAGTCCCCACGGGGGTCCAGAAAGGGCTCACCCTGAGTTGTTGCCACCATCACCCTAAAGTGGGGAAATGAAGGCAGGAGAGCATGAGACCCCCCCTCCCAAAAGCCACGTAAAATTAAGGACAAAGCTGAGCGTCAAGTTTCTTCACTCCCAGGTGGAGACCAATGGCCCCCCATTTTATTAGGTGAAGGGGTTTGGGGACACCTCTCCAGCTCTTCTGGGTAAATTCAAAGATTTGCATCCCAAAATCAACCCCAGATACCCACGGAGGCTCCGGGTCCCTGCAGGGAAGTCGGCTGGAGGGAGGGCGGAATGTGGAAGAGCATCCCTGGGTCCCCCCGTCCCGGCGCCCCAGAAGCCCGGCCACGGAGGCGCAGCCAGGTCCGGCAGATCCATGGGGGTCAGGCTCCTCTCGCTGGACCATCTCCAAAGAACAGGAAGCTTACCTATGCAGCCGTGGGAGGCTTCAGAGATGCTTTCACTCCACACCCCATTTTTCAGGGAGGGGAGATGCAGGCTGACTCGGCGCTGGCAGTGGCTGGGCTGCTTCCCCTGGCCTGTGGGACCTTCTGTGCCACCACCAGCTAGAGCATCACGGAAGGTCATTTTGATGTTGAGATGCTGCCCTTGGTGGCCTGGAGCTAAGTCTCTTTCTTTGCCCAGCCGCAGGGCCCCATCGGAGGGCATCTGGAGCCCCCATGAATAATGAGAAGCCAGGAGTCAGCAGTGTCTGGAGATCAGCCCCCCGGGATCTGACAGGATGAGGGTCTGGTCCCATCTGTCCGCCCTCCTGAAAGGACTGGGGCTCTGGGTTGAATGTCTGAGCCAGCGGTGCCACCCTGCCTGGCCCCGCAAAGGGTCAGAGAGGCCGTCACAGGGCTCCCAAGAGCCACCCTGCCCAGCTCCTGCAGCCTATCCCCGCCATCTGTCTCAGCCGCAGTGGGGGACCACACCCAGGCTGCCCTGGGACTGTCCCCGAGGGCTGTGCTCTCCCGACAAGGCAGGACAGACCAGGATGGGACCCTGATGGGGCACGGGGGGGCCCCGGATGACACACGGCCAAGCTGGGGGTCTCCCCACGAAGCACCTGCCAGGACTACGTGGGCTCCCCGTTCCCCTGGGCTATCCCCTCAGCCTGGGGTGCCCTTGGGGCCGCAGTACCTCCCAGAGTCCCCAAGGAGAGCCCTGGATCTGCCACATAGGACGTGCCCTGAATCGGATCTGGATGCCCCTCCAGGAGGAGGGCCCGCAAGGCGGTCCCTGGCGTCCACCCAGCGTCAAGTGGTGGCTTGGGGCGCCGATGAGCAGGCTGTTTTCAGGGGCTTCCAACCACATTCGAGAAACACAGCAGGTGGATTCATGATTTTTTTTTTTTTTTTTTTTTTTTTTTTGCCGTACGCGGGCCTCTCACCGCTGTGGCCTCTCCCGACGCGGAGCACAGGCTCCGGACGCGCAGGTCCAGCGGCCACGGCTCACGGGCCCAGCCGCTCCGCGGCACGTGGGATCCTCCCGGACCGGGGCACGAACCCGCGTCCCCCGCATCGGCAGGCGGACTCCCAACCGCCGCGCGGGTGGCTTGGTGCCGTGTCTTGGTGGACCCTCCTCCTTCTGTGCCCAAGCAAAGCGCTAGCTGTTCCCCGATATGGCGCTCACACCCGCCACCTTCCAGCTCCCCGCTGCCTGCCCGTGAAGCCCTGCGGCAGCCCCGGAGATGGGAACTCCCCGCCTCGCTGAGGGGAAGTGGGCTCAGAGAGGCTGAGTGACCCTCCCAGGTTCGCATAGCTGGTAGGTCGGCGGGCAGAGTCCCTTTACCCCGGTCCGCCTGTTCGCCGGGGCCCCGCTGGTAACCTTGACTGGACTTGAGTTTCCGGCGACACCCATCCCCGGCCATGCCAGCCCATCCTCTGAACCCCCAAGCCGCTCCAGCACCCGAAGAGCACTTGCCCTCACGTCCTGTGCTCCGTGCTCCCCGGGACCAGGGTGCAGGGACGGGCGCGCAGGGCACACAGTTGATGAATCCAGAGGACAGGGTTGACCTCCCACTCCCGAGCTGCCCGGCAGGCCCCTCCTGCCAGCTTGCAGCAAAGCCAGCATCCCCGGCAAGCAGGCCTGCGGTCGGAACGGCGCAGCTTGGGCAGCTCCCAAGGCTCCGAGGCTCATCGGGCGGTAATTGGAGAGGATGTCAAAGCTGAGCACACGTCCCCTGCACGGGGGAGCCAGAGGCAGTGCGCTGCACCCCCTTTGTCAGAATCAACAAGAACTTCAGCGCCTCCTTTGCACCCTCACCACTAAAAGTCCCCAGGGCCACCAGTCCTCGCCTCCCTTCTCCTGGGGAGCTAGACACGCTCTACTTGGAAAAGCAGGGGAAAAGGAGCCAGCCCTCCCACGATGTCACTACCCTGCTCTGCAGCTTCTGTCTGCGCAGTGACAGGGCAGGGGCGCTAGTGCGGGTCCACTGGGCTCTGCCTTGCGTGTCTGGTCAGAGGTCCCAGCCTTGAAGGCACCTCCGTTCCCTGCCGCATCCCCTCCCTCCTCTCCTCGGAGTGGCTGTCAGGACACACAGCATCCTGGGGCGGGGCGGCCCCCCTCCTCACCTCCTCGCCAGCACGTGGACGTCTGGGCAGGGCAGGGGCTCTAGGGAGAAGCCCGGGTAGGAGGCCCCCGGAGCAGTGGCGTCTCTGGGCTGTGCCGGCAGAATCTGGGGTGCAACCCACAGCTTCACTTTATTATTTTGAGTCTGCGGATTCGGGTTGGCCAGAGCATAAAGGAGACTTTATTGGCTGTACTCTGGCTTCTTCTGTTCTCTCCTCTCCACCCTGTGGCTTGGACGGGCTCGGGATGGGCACGGCTTCAGGGCGGCTGTCACTAGGCTCCCCTTCCTCAGGCCGAGGCTCGGAGGGTGCTGGGGCCATGGCAGTCCCCAGGGCCCCCCCAGAGTGCGAAGAAGGGCTTCCCCTGCTGGGCAGCTCTGCACTGCCCACCCCAGCTCTCCTCTTCTTCACCGAGCTTTGGGGACCCGGTGCTGAGCTCTGAGTGTCACTGGAAACTGGATCCATTTCAGCCCCTTAAGTGCTTATTCCAGACACTAAACAAGAACCTCCACGGGAATTGGCCACATGGCCTCCACCACAAAGAGGTCCAGACAGTGGCCAGAGGACAGCCGGGCCACCCCTCAGCGTGCCCGGCCAGGCAAACACGCCCTTCTCGGCTGCTGCAGTCTTAGGAGGGTTTCCAGCAGCCTTCTGTCCGAACTAGGGCCTCCTGCAGCAGGAAACAAGAGGCTCCAGAACTCCCACACCCCACAGGGCCGGACAGCTCGGCTCTGGCCCCAGCCCCGGGCTTACGAGGAAGAACCAAACCCAGATACCGCCTGCGAGGTTCATCCTCGGGAGGGGAGGGCACCGCAGTGGGCTCAGCCTGGGGGGACGTGTGTCTGTGGTGAGAGATTTTCCTCCTGTCTCTGTGGAGGGGGGCTGCTTCCTCCCCATGCCTCTCCAAGACCACCTCTCCAAGACCACGGGGGTGCTGGGGGCCCCTGAGCATCCGTCGTGGACACTAGAGCTCCTGCCAGAAGGCTCTGCCCGATGGGCTGTGGCCGGAGTGCAGAGCAGATGCCCTGGGGTCAGCCCTCTTTTCCCTGGGTGGTCCTGGAGCCCCCCAGGGCCTGCAGGAGGGAGACGGGAAGGGCTTGGCCCACAGGACGGAAGGCAGGCTGGCCGGGCGGCAGCCTACCTGGGAAGGAAAGGGCGGAGACGTGGCCCCCTGGCAGGAGTCTCTGCTCCCACCAGGGGGTCCCCATTGACAGAGGGTCTGGGGGGAACGGAAGACCACCGCAGCTCGGGTCCCAGACACAGCCCGACCCGGTGGGGGCCTGAGAAGGAGGAGGGGGAGGGACATCTCAGGGCCAGCAACTCTCCCCAGCCCACGCGCACACGCAGCCCCGTGCACACCAAACACGTGCATGTACACACATGCAGTGCTCGCCGGCACACGCGTGCACACGCAGGCACACACAGACGCAGGTGCATATACACACGCCAAGCAGCAGGGACGCCGCTCAGAAGGTGCTGGAGGAAAGGAAGTGACGAGAATCGTATAGAACTGAAAATGAAGCGTTAAAGTGCCTGGAGGTTAAGTCAGCACAAAGACCCCCAGAGCTCTGGCCTCTGCCCCCGCCTTCGTGTAGGCCAGGAAGGGGCTCCAACGGCGCGGGGGCGGGGGGCACCCTGGCTGCCGGCCCTGTGTCTGGGTCCTCAGGAACCCGCTGCTGGGTTCGTGGACCCCGCACGGCGCGACAGGTGCTGTGAGCCGTGGCCCGGGAGCCGAGGGCCGTCTCCTGGGCTTCCCCCACCAGCCCAGCACCCCTCAGGTCACCGGCCCTCTGCTGTGCCCTCTCCAGGCTCCAGGAACCCCTTCTTTGGGGGGCTGAGTGCTCATCCAGCAGAGGGCCCCCCCGAGGGCACTTCCACTGTCTCTCACCCTCTCCAGACCCTGCCCGGGTCGCAGGTGGGACCGGGCCTCTGTGGACCACCACCATCAACTCCCAGAGCCCTCCCCACGCTGGACCTGGGGGTTGGCTCCCTCGGCGGGAACCCAGGGGGCACAGGGGGCGCCCAGGGATGGCCACCGGTGTGAGGCAAGTGTGCCCAGCAGGGCCAGGCTTTGGGGTCTGTCCCCACCTCCTCCCAGGGCCCCACCCCTGGTGGGCCCAAGCCACCCGGCTCCTCCTTGGCTCCTGCCAGGTCGTCACCCCGGACCAGGGTCAGGCCACCGTGTAGGCAGGGCTGCCCGCGTTCAGCATTATCTCGCGGCTGCGGGGACACGGCAGCCATCCAAAGCCCCTCATGGCTATGTCGGTCCGGACCTGGACACCGGGTCTGAGAGTCAACCAGCCTCTCTCAGCCTTTAGGGCCGCCCCTGTGTGCCCAGCTGGGCAAAGGAAACAGAGCTGGCTTTTCTGAGCAGCAAGCCCTAGCTGACCCTGGCCGCCTCCCTTAGGGACAGACTCAGGCTCTGGGGGAACCTCCCAGAGTCCTCTCTGCCAGAAGGAGGTGGCCTTGTTCCAGGGCATCCTGGGCGGGCAGGCTCCAGGGATGCGGTTCGTGGCAGCCCTGCACCCCGGCCCTCCTGGGGACCCGCCCTGGCCGGACCGGCTGCGCCCTGGAGGGGGTCTGGGAACTGGACTGATGCATGACAACAGGGTATCGTCCCCCCCACGACCAGACTCCCAAGAGCTCGGGGGGGTGGGGGTGGGGGAGCAGCACGGCCGGGGGCTGAGCTAGAGCTCCCAAAATAGCCTGGGCCGTGGCCGGCGGCCGAGGGTGGGCAGCTGACTTCACGCCACAGGCATCCCGGGAAGCCCCGGCTGTGTCTGCGGGCGGCCGCACCTGCGCCCGGAGCCGGAACACGGCCCTCGGCATCGGGCCCCCAGGGCAGGGGCAGCTGGCCGCACAGAGCCCAGCCCCCTCCGGGTCCCAGAAAGGGTCTGCAGGGCCTGGGGGGGCTGCTGGGTTCCCCACCCTGCTCGTCCTTCACTGACCTCGGGCCAGCCTCACCCTGGCCCGGCTGGGCTACTCATCTACAAGCAAGTGAGGCTGGTCCCAGTGCCAAGGGGGAGGCCTCTGGGGGTGGGAGCTGTGGCCCCCTGGGGAGAGGCCCGCAGTGGGGGGAGGCGCAGTCGGGAGAGACTCCCTGAACCTAACGAAAAAGAAAGCGAGCAGGGAACTCTCATTGCACTCCTAACCGCCATTCATGGTTTCTCCACAAAGAGGCCCAAGCCTCACAGGGCTGCGCCGTGTGGGAGCCGGGACCCAGGAGGCTCCGAGGACCCCTGGGGCCCGGCCCACAGCGCCCACACGGCCCCCTGCATCTCCCGGGACACCCCCGCCCACCCCAACAGGCGCCTGGCCTGGGAGGGACGAGCCGCCCTGCAGAAAAGGAGGGAGGGAAGCAGGCAGAGGTGCTGAAGTCCTTGGCAGTCGGGTAGATCAGGGTGGGCTGAGCCCAGATGCAGACACCGTGCCTCGTGGGATGGAACAGGTGACGTGAAGCCTGGAATCCAGTGGGACCAGAGAGCTGGCCTGGGTCCCGCAGGGGGCTGCCAAGGGCCCCACTGGCTTGGTCCTCTGATCTGGTGTTGGCCTCTGCTGGTCTGTGCTGGGTTTCCCACTGAGGCTGTCCCTACCTCTCTGGGTCTTCAGCGCATGGTCTCTGCAGAAGCTTTTGGAACCCGGTACAGCCACCACCATCGCAGGCGTAAGAGGGGTCTCCCTTCTCTGCTTGTCCCCCCCCACAGACACTGGCCCAGAGCCCGCCCAAGTGTCCCGGGCAGGCCAGGCTCCCAGGAACCGGTCCAGGCAGTGGTGGTGGGGGTCCCCTGGCTGGCAACCCCAAGGATTTCCTGCTGACTGCTGTGTGCAGAGGGGCGGGGAAGGGCCTGGGGCAAGGAGACAAAGGGGCTCGGTGTGCCAGACCCGGGGGGTGCCGGGGAGCAGGTTGGGAGCTTCCTCGGGCCTTTGAAGTCCTGGGCTTGCCCACCCCGAGGGCTGAGGTGGCACAGGTCCTGAGTGGAGCCTCCCACAGAGGTGTCCTGCCTCTGAGGAGGGCAGTGGGGGCAGGAGATGAGAGAATCAGGATGACAGGGGACTCGGGAGGGAGTGCTATCGGGAAGAGGGAGGAGGGCCGTGGAGGCTCTCAGACCCCAGGGGACACTGAGGCTTCCTCCTGTTCTCTCGAACTTGGGTCCTCCAGTCCAACATGGCTCCGCTGACCATCAGGTCCCAGGGGTCTGCACCCTCTTCCCCCAAAGCCGACCTCTCACTCGGTCTGAGCTCCCTCTCTCCTCCTCTCCAGGTTCCTCAGACAAAAGCCCGCCAAGCCTGGCCCAGCGGCCTTGTGCCCGGGTGCTGTGGGGACCAGGCTCCACGTGGCCTCTGCATGGGGTCCTGGGGTGGCCAGCAGAGGACTCTGACAAGCTCCCCCGGCCGCTCCGGCCGTAAGCCTCTCTTTCCTTGTACGTGCACCGTCTGACCCCTCCCCTCCCAAAGGTTGCCCCAGGGCCTTTGCACAGCCGCCCGGCTGTCAGGGGCGCCATCCCCCAACACAGGCTCACCCCGTTGCCTCCTGGTCTCTGCCTGAACGGTGCCTCCTCAGACCCCCTCCCTGGTCGGAAACAGTGCTCCCGCAGTCACGCCCCCCTGCTTTCAGCCCGTTTCTGGTCTGCCTGCCCCCGAGAGCGGGACCGTGTCTGCCCTGACGTGGTCCAGGTTCCAGAAGACGCGCGTTCAGAAGCTGATCCTCATCCTTGCTCAGTCCCAACCAGGCCAGGGCCGCACCCTCGTCCACCCTGAGCGTGGCCTGGCAGGGGTGCTGCAGGTGACGGACTCCCTAGTTCTGTGGGCTGTCCAGCTGGGGCCCTGGGATTGCAGGGGGGCTCAGAGGCCCGCTCCAGGGCCAGGGTCCCCACCCCAGCCTGTTCCCTGGTTCTCGCCCCATGCGGCCCGCACGGGGCTCTGATGGGGCCATGGCCAGGCCTCCGGCTGCAGGCACAGGGCCCCGGGGCGGGCTTGGTGCGGCCGCTCTCAGGCCCCTCCTCATCCCTGGACGCTGGTAGCCGGCCGGCCCCACCTGAGCTGCCCTGCCCTCCTCGTGGTCAGGAACTCCCCTGGGCCTGAGGCTCCCTGCTGACCGCAAGGCCACGGCCCTGCACCACCCAGCCGGCGTCCAGAGATGACCAGGCCCTGGTGCCGCGACGAGGGAGATGCACCCATAGCCCGGCAAACCCAGGCTCAGGCCACCTGTGCGGAGGCAGCGGTACTTGCCCCACGCCCACAGGACCAGAACCAGAGGAGGAGGAGGGCGTGTACGGAGGGTCCTCTGATGCCGGCCGGGTGGCGAGGTCTGGGGCCACACGGGCCGAGACGCGTCCCTGAGGAATGACGCGGTGCCGGTTTATCACAGGCTGTCACTGGGGGAAGCCCGCCCTAGAGGTTTCCCAGCCACGACGCAGGCATTCACGTGACAAACCTTCCCTCAGCCGCTCACAGGCCCCAGCGCCGGCCCCTGAAGGCCCTGGAGCGGGGGCAGGGTCCCCAGACTGGGCTCTCAGGCCGTGGGCAGGGCCTGGTGGTGGCCGTCAGGGTCAGGAGCGTCCAGCCCCAGGCCTGGCTCACTGGCCTCAGGCCTCGGCCGTGTCCCCCCTCCTCAGCCCTGAGGCCCAGGGACCGCCAGGACCCCCAAGAGCCCCAGCTTTCTAGGAGTGTCCTTGTCCCGTCCTCAGCGCCCCAGCCCTGCCCCTAGAGGAAGCCCCGGAACGGCCTCCACGGGTCCCTTTAAGAGGGAAGGCAATTCCTCCTGCTCCAAGGCTGACTGAAATCAGGTTTACTGTACGATTTAAACACATTTAAACGAAAAACGAGGCGTTTGCAAGCTTAATGTGAACAATTGTACGAAGCCGATAAAACGAATCCTAACAGTACCGGGCAGGGCGCTGTTGGGCTGAAACTCACTTTCGCTGGATCTTTGGAATCGACACGCCGGTGCTGTCAGCTGCCACAGAATGAAGACTCAGTTTCCCCTGCTCTCCTGGGGCCCAGGAGCAGCTGCAGAGCCCCCCTCAGCCGGGCGAGGGCTCCGAGAGCCGGCGCAGGTGCAGGTCCCAGCCGCCTGGGCACCCTAGACCGCGGCCATGGCCCCAGGCGGCCTCCTCCGCCGGCCTCAGCGCCTGTGCCCACGTCTCTCCATCCTTCTCGCGACGGCCATCGGGTCCTTTCCAATTTCTGGCCATTGGGATGAGGCCACTATGACCCCGTTTGCCGTGTACCTTGGCGCCATCACTTACACCTCGACTTCTCCAGGGTGTGTGTCAGGGGTGAGTTGACTCCATGTTGCTAGACCATCTCCCAGAGCGACCTCGTCGACCTGCACTCGGTGTCTGCCAGGTCCCGTTTCCCCCGGCCTCGTGCACAGGCTATCTTTGCCCGTCTGGTGGCTGTGTCGTGATTCACTGTGGTTCAACGCACACCTCCCAGCTCGCTACGAGGCTGGGCACGTTTCCCTGAGGTTGATGGCCATTTGGGTTTCCTCTTTGCGGAGAAACTGGCCAGCATCTTGCCTGTTTTTCTCTTCTGTTTCCGGCTGCTTTGGAATTGCTTTGCAGGAGCTCTTCACATACTCTGCATACAAAGGCTTGTCTGTTACGTATGTTGCAAATACCTTTTTCCATTCATTCTGTGGCTTGTCTTCTTCGGGATCTGGGGACTTTGCCTTCCCTACGCATTTAATCAATGCTGCCCAGACATTTGGGGCCTGATACTAAGTGGAAGAGAACAGGGCATCCCCTTCCCCTGGGACCCCACCGAGCAGAGGTGATGCGGGGCAGAACCGAGCCAGGGGCACCGGAGACAGGTTCCCCGAGGGAACTTCACCGAGGGGGCGAGTCTCGAAGAGGGAGAGCGTCACGCGGGCGGGGGAGCAGAGATTGTCGCCCAACAGCGGCCGGCGGGAAGGGCCTCGGGGCCGACGGCCCCCTCCTGGCCCTGCTTCCGGGCAGGGGCGAGAAGAAATGACCCCCCATCTGTGTGTCTCATCCACAGAGCGTGGCGAGGGCTCAGAAGCGCAAACCCACTGGGAAGGACCGACCGGATGCCAGGTCGTCAGCTGCCCCTCTCCGCCCACCCCCACGGGGGTGATCCAGCTTGGAGCCAACAGGGGAAAACAGGGGACAGCGGGGCTGGGAAAGGTGAGGAGACAGCGTCGGGTGGGACAGGTGGCCCTGGGCCTCAGAGAGCCCGGTCAGCCCCTCACCCGGGAGGGGAAGGAAGCCCCCTCCCCAGACCGGGGCAGGCGCCCTGGGCACACACAGCGCAGGCTCACGGTACTCTGCTCACAGGCGTGCAGCGAGCGACACGTCTGATGATCTCAGTGTCTTAATTCATAAGCCGGGCGCGAGAGCTTCGGGGCACGAGGCCACGCCCCGCCGCCTCTCCCGGTCGGTGCGCGGCCATCCTCGAAGACCTGCGCGCAAGCTCTCCCTCTCTGCAAACGGAGGACGGGCGGACGACTGGAGCGGGGTCTGGGAGGACCGATCCTCCCCGAGGTCGACGGGGCAGAGGCCCATGGGCAGAGCCTGCAGCCCCGCCTGGCCTGACGCCACCTGCACAGCTGGTCCCACAGCTGCCCCCGTCCCTGCCAGCCGCTGCTTCGGGGCGCTGGACCAGGAGGGGCTTCACGGCCGTGGGACAGCAGAGCCCGGGAGGGGCCAGCTGGAGGTGTTGCCCTCCGCGGGTGCTGGCTGGAGGGCGGGAGGCCAGCCTCTGCTGAAAGCACCCATCCAGGGAAGGCTGAGCACCTCGACCCCCTTTCCTGCCCGGCCTGGCCCCAGAGCTCAGTCTCCACAAGACTGGGTCGAAACCAGGGCCAAATGGGGCTCCTGCGGGGCGGCACGGGCCTCACGGGCTCCGAGGGTGAGGAGGAGGGAGATGACCAGGCCGGTGCTCATGAGAAGCACATGAAACACGTGAACTTCCCCATTGGCTTTGCATAAACAAATACTTGGGGAAACAAACACTTGTTTAAAACAGAGAAGAGGGAGAAATCGATGGGACTAGACTAACAGGCAAATTTAGAAGCTCGCGCCTTCTCTGGAAGATCAAAAAGGCCAAAATCCGCAGATGGAAATCAGCAAATTGCAAAAAAATATGCCGAATGGAGTGTGTGCCGTACACCCCCTTCCCCCCGCCCCCGGCTTGGAGAGCCCAGCGCAGGTTTACAGGGACGTGAAGCTGAAGGCAGGGATCCTGCTGCGGAGAGCTGACAGGGGGACCCCCGGAGGGGCCAGCCAGGGGCACCCTGGCGAGGGGTGGGATGGGGGTGGGCCCCAGGGGACGGGAGGAGCCATGGCAATGCCCTAGGGAGGTGGCAGGGTCCAAGAGGCACAGCCAACCCCGCACCCATGGGCAGTCCCGGTGGCCCCTCCTGGGGCACGTGGAGATCACCAGGCCGAGTGGACCTGACCCCGCCTGTGTCCACACGAACCGTGGGGACTGAAGACACGGCCGAGGTTCTGGGCGGGGAGAGACCCAGGGGACCCCGAGTGGCTGGGACACAGGCCGGGGAGGCGCCCAGGGATGCCTGACAGGCATGTTCCCACCCGGCAACGACCTTCGATTTAGCTAAAACAAAACGATGTTCTCGCACTTGAGTTTTGTCCAGAAAAGCCCCTTTAACCTCCCAAAATAGAAAAGATTTCACTAATGGAATTTAACTCGACTGAAAGCATGCATACAGGAACATAAAACTTTACAATGTTACATATTTATATTTCAGATGTATAACCCATGCTGAACTCTACAGTCAGTGAACTCACCTGCTTTGCCAGCATCCATAAGCTTTCTAAAAATAATCGTGTATCAGGACACAATGAACGTCTTGATAAATTCTATAAAAAGTCACTTTATATAAAAGAAATCGTCTCGCACCTATTATTTTGTTTCTTGCTTCTTTTCTAAACACCGTGCTTTTTAATTAACAAATTTTATTTTTTTAGAGCAGTTTTGAGTTCATAGCAAGATCGAGAGGAAGGTACAGAGATTTCCCTTCTACTTCCGGCCCCCACACGGGCAGAGCCTCCCCTATTATCAATATCCTCCCGGATGGTGTATTTGTTACAACTGATGAGCCTACACTGACATGGATGGCATCATCACCTAGAATCCGTAGTCGGCACTAGGGTTCACTCTGGGTGGTGTACTTTCTATGGGTCTGGACGAATGCATGACGTCATGTGTCCACCATTACAGCACCAGACAGAGTATTTTCACTGCCCTAAAAATCCCCTGTGCCCCCTCATTCATGCCTCCCCCTCCCCCAACCGCTGACAACCAGGAATCTTTCTACTGTCTCCATAGTTTTGCCTTTTCCAGAATGGCGTCTAGTTGGAATCACACACATGTAGCCTTTTCCAACTGGCTTCTCTCACTTAGGCATATACGCCTTTAGGGGTCCTCCATGTCTTTTCGTGGCTTGAAGACTCACTTCTTTTCAGCGCTGAGTAATAGTCCACTGTCTGGATGTCTCGTAGTTTATTTATCCATCACTGAAAGACATCTTGGTTGCTTCCAGTCTCGGCAACTATGAATAAAACTGCTATAAACATCTGTGTGCAGAGACAACCCATTTTTTTAAATGGGCAAAAGACTTGAAAAGGCACAAAACAGTAAATAAGCGTGGGAAAAAAAGGGCTCAACGTCATTGGTCATCATGGAAATGCAAATGTAAAACCACAACCATCACCAGAGTGGCTACAATTAGAAGGACTGACAAAACCAAGGTTCTCAGCAACGCAGGAAAGGGAAGCGATGCTCCGGGTGAGAGTGTAAATTGGTGCCTTAATTTAGAAACCTGCTCGGCAGTATCTTCTGAAGTTGGAAATATACATAGTCCACAGCCCAGTGATGCCATCCCCAGAAATGCCTGTGCATATTCACAAAAGAACACCGGCATGGAGGCAGGGCAGCCGTATTCATCAGAGCCCGAAACCAGAAACATAACTGTCCATTGACAGTACTATAGAGAAATACTTTCAGACGATCATGTGGTCATCCAGTTGGATACAACGGTGAAAAGAAGGATGAACTTCTGGCCGTAATAACCGGGAGGAATCTCACAAGTAGAAGCTGAGCAAAAGAAACCAGATGCAAAAAAGAGCAAGTCCTGTGTGATTTCACTGATGGTGACGGAGTCAGACGAGTGGCTCCCTTTGAGGGGGTCAGCAAGGGGGAGCTGCGCACGAGCGGCTCACGGGGCTCTGCTGACTCCCTGTGCCTTCGTCAGGGTGGAGGTTTCACGGGCGTGTTCGCTCCTTTAAATGCATCGAGCTGCACGTTTACAGTTGGTGAACTTTTCTGTGTGTATATTACTCTTCAGTGAAGAGGTTACTAAAAACACCTTGCCAATGAAAATGCATGTGCAGCCTTCGGACTTCAGGGGTAACCTGCTGGCTGCAGGTTCTGCCGTGGTCCCCACAGCAAAGACGGCAGCTGCTGGACCCAGAAACAATGTGCTGCCGGTAGAGACGCCCTCTCCAAACCTGCCGGAGGAGCCCATGGGCCCGGGAGACGCATGGGTCTGAATCCTGCGTTCATCAGCGGATCCTCACCAGTTCCCCGGAGACAAGAGAATGAAAAGGCTTGGAAGATTTTTCACATGCTGTTCTTGGCTCTTCAAATTCACAGTTTACATCCCGCGTAAGTGAGCTCTGGAAAGCAAACTTTGCCCCCCAAGGATGAATCCATCTTTCGGCTCCGCGCTCTGATGAACCCGAAGATGAATCACCCTCAAGATCAGCGCGTCTTGTGTGCAACTGCAGCCGGTTCTCGGAGACCACGTGCTGGCTCACGGGCTCCAAGCGGGGCGTGTGTGTCGCAAGCACCCTACGGAGAAGCGGAGCGGCCGGCGCGAGGGGGCTGAGACGTGGGGCGGGCGGGGGAGCCGTAGATGGGCACACAGGGCAGCCTGGCTTCCCGAGGGCCTGCCACCCATAGCAGCCCCTCACCCCCCAGGCCAGGCACCCTCAGGCCTGCAGTCGTCAGCCTCTGGCCCTCCCAGCCCGCCTTTAGGTCACCGTCCGGCCCTTCTCTTGGCCAATCCCCACCCAACGTCAGAAAAGCGAGGCTCCCTGGGCACGTCTGGCTTCCTCCCCCTCCCGCTGCTGCGGCCCCGCACCCATGTCCAGAAAGCCACTTGCTCCGCCGCTGCTGGGGCCCGGGACGCTGCTGGGGCCCGGGACACTGCTGGGGCCCGGGACGCGGGGCTGCAGGGGTCCGTGGGGCTGGCCGGCAAGGCGGCGTCTGCGACAGACTTGCTCACCAGGAGCAGAGCTCACTCACATGGCGTGGGTCAAGGAGCCCTGAAGGCAGCCAAGGGCCCCAGGAAGGTCCGGCATCCCAGGAGGAGGCCTCTGTGTCCTGGCCTGGAAAATCGGACGCACCGCCTCCCCTGCCCTGGCAGGTTTCCCTGAACCCGCTGTCTCTTTGTCCCTTCGTTTTTCTTCCCTGTTTATGTCTCTCAGCTCCCTGTGAGTCCCTGAGGACAGAGCCTGTCCAGCCACCCCTGGACCCGGCACCAGCCAGAGCCCAGCGCTCCCCGGACGTCTCCAGATGAATGAACGAAGGGGTGAGAGAACGAATGAATGGACGAAGGGCACGCCCGGCTCTGCCACACTCCTGGATCGGGCTGGGCCGCCGTAGGGTCCCTCCAGGTCCCCCCTGTGAACGGCAGCGTGGAAATGGCCAGGAGAGCCCAGCTGGACCCGTGGCACCGGGGTCTGGCAGCCGCTCCCCACCCCCGCCGCGCCCCCTGCAGGCTGCCCTGCCCGGTGGTCACGGGTGGGTCTCAGAGCCCCCCGGGTCCGTGGCAGCCCCTGCTCTGTGTGCTGCGGCCCCGGCCTGGGGCCCAGCCCTCCACAGGTGCGGGACCGGGTCTGACAGGGGAGGCCCCATCCTCAGGGCCCAGGACCCGGCTTGCAGCAGGCCCAGGGTCAGGGCCACCCAAGGGCGCTCCCAACGCCCCCACCTCCCTTGGGGCGCGTCCTTCCCCTCCCCCTCCGGCACGCCCGCCCTGCGGCCTGTGAGGACTTGGGGCAGGCAGTGTTCTGGGGGAGCACTGACCCCACCTGATTTTCAGTAAATCACTTAAACTGGCAGTGTGCCGCTTAACGCTCAGCGGCCGACTCTCAGAGGGGGACAGGCTGCTTTGCCCCGATTGCCGGTCTCCGTGGTGCAAACACACCCATCATGGCTGGCGCAGAAGAGCTGTGGGCGGCGCAGAGGGCAGGTGCTGACCTGAGGGCAAGAGAAACCTATGGTGTGCTGCACATCCCACCACCGGCCTCGACCCAGCACCTGGCCCTGCGCCTCCCGAACCGGTTCTGAGGCTCCTCTGGGTCAGGCCCTCAGCTGCACAGCCTGGCGAGGCCTCTTGGCTCCGCCCCCAGCCCCACATGCGCTTCCCTGACGGCCCACCTCCAGCCCGCAAAGCACATCCTCCTGTAGGAGAAGAACAGGACTTGGGCTGGGCTGAGCTGGGCTGGGCTGGGCTGAGCTGGACTGGGTTGAGCTGGGCTGGGCTGCACTGGGCTGGGCTGAGCTGAACTGGGCTGGGCTGGGCTGGACTGGGCTGGGCTAAGCTGGGCTGGGCTGGGCTGGGCTGGGCTGGGCTGGGCTGCGCTGGGCTGGGCTGAGCTGGGCTGGGCTGCGCTGAACTGGACTGGGCTGGGCTGGGCTGGGGCTGCCAGTTTACACCGCCTGAGCTTATGGGCTGGAAAAGTTCAGAGGACCAGGCTGGCACGCTCCAGAGGCCACTGTGGGCCTGAAGAAGCTGGTGGCCATGGGGGATGAAGACGACTCGTGTCTGTAGGGCCTCAGTGGCACTCGCAAGTGTCACCCACAAGCAGGACGCTGCCTGCCGGGGTCTGCTGGCCCTGGGGCCCAGCAGAGGCCACAGGAATGTGGTGGCACTGAGTGGCCTCCACCAAGTGCTGTGGGGGACAGGCCGGCCCAGAGGCAAAGGGGAGCAGCAAGGAGAGCCCAGCCCTGAAGGGAGAAGCAACAAAGGAGCTCTTGGAAGAACTGGGTGGTGGAGGCCAATCTTTGAAGACAGGCTCCTGCATATTCCACGTACTCAGGGAAAGCAGGCAGCCTTGAAGCCCACATCGACACGGGATGTCCGGAACGGGCAAGTGCGCAGAGAGGGACAGCAGACGCGTGGTGGCCCAGGGCTGGGGGAGGGGCGGGGAGAAGCAGCCGCCAGCCGTGGGGGTTTCCTTCCGGGGTGATGAGGTGCCCTGGAGTTGGATAGTGGTGAAGGTTGTGCAACTGGGTGAACATACTTAAAAGCCAGTGAATTGCACACTATACTTGAGTGAGTTACATGGCATGTGACTCATTTCTCAACAAAGCTATTATTAAAACAACACGGCATGGGCTTCCCTGGTGGCGCAGTGGTTGAGAGTCCGCCTGCCGATGCAGGGGACGCGGGTTCGTGCCCCGGTCCGGGAAGATCACACATGCCGCGCAGCGGCTGGGCCCGTGAGCCGTGGCCGCTGGGCCTGCGCGTCCGGAGCTTGTGCTCCGCAACGAGAGAGGCCACAACAGTGAGAGGCCCGCAAAAAAAAAAAAAAAAAAAAAAAAAAAAAAAAAAAAAAAAAACACGGCAAACACTTTCCCTGCCGCAGACCTGGACTTGGCCACTTCACCAAAGATCCCCGGGGGTTCCCATCGGTGGGGCTCTGTCCAGACCCACACGTGGGCACGTGTGCTACCGCCGTCAGCTGTCACGGCTTCCTGCCTTTTCTGGGCAGTGAGCTGGGAAACACATCTGTTTGAAAAGAAGAAAGAATGAGTTCATCCTGATACAACTCAAGCCTGATAGTAAGGATTTTTAATCAACTTCTTTTCTACTTGCGTCTCTCGTCTTTTACACTAAAAATCTTAGCTTCTAATCACTGAACTACTCTTTTGCATTCTTCTACAGCAGAAGTATAAAAACACACACATATTTGATAAATATTAACATATTACTCTAACAATTAAACTAAGATTTCTGTGCAGCTCTGTTATCCTTAGCACAGTCAAGTAACTTGAAGTCACAGATAAATGTAATCTTGGCGTTTCAATCAATATTCAAATTTCAATCATATCTGGGTATTATGAATAAAGGAGGTTTAATATCCATTTGAGCATTTCGAGATTGATGAATCATAGGACTTTAAAATAGTTGAGTCATGCAATCGAAAATGGCTAAATTATAAATCTCACAGCTCCTGACTCATCCTCAATTGCTGAGTCACGATGTCCCCAATTCCAGAACCCCAGAGCCAGAAGGGACCCCAGAAGTCTTCTCCACTGGAGAATGCTTGTCCAGAGGCTTCTGCCCGAGACAGCTCCCACGCTCTGTTGGCTGTGGCCCGACTGGGGAGGCGGGGGCTGGGGGTCGCCCGGAGTGGGAGCCCTAAGGAGCACCTCCTGACACACTGCCATCTAGGCTCCTCTGCATCCGCTGGGGCCCTGGGCGCTATGCCCATTTTGAACACACGATAGGAGCCTTCCTCAGGCTCAGGGGCAGATGGGGCAGGGCACGAGCCACAGCAGGTCAGGATGGGACGTGGGCCCCTCCCAGCAGGGGCTGCTGGCCGACCTCCCCTTCACACCCTTCCACCCAGCTCACAGGCCGGTCCTCCCCAGATCGACGACGTGACCCAAGGCAGCCAGAGCTGCACACCTTCCACAGACCACACGCCAGCATGGCCAGCACCACCCACCCCGGGAAACAGCTAGCAAAACAGGGTTCTGGCCCCCTCAGCGGACACACAGGCAAACGGAGGCAGGCGCAGAGGGAAAGACTGGCCCAGGCCTCCCGCGGGGATGTCAGAACATGACCTGGAAGCTCAGTGCCGAGCAAGGCGTCCAGAGGGCGGGCCCAGCCACCAAACCGCCAGCGAAGAATGTGGTGTTCACCGGGCCAGGGCGGCGGAAAGGCAGGACCCTCGGGGGGCCCTGAGTGGTCCACAAAGCCTCAGGCTAGGGTGGGGGTTCAGGAGGGCAGGCTGCTCTGGTCCGGGTTATGAAGGGTCAACGCTGGGCTCCATCCTGAGGGGGACCCAGGCCCAGGACTCAGCACATTTGGGGAGGACCTGTCTGGCCACAGCGTAGAGAGGGCCGGAGGCAGGCCAGCCCGGGGACCAAGCAGTGAGCAGACAGAGACGGCCCGGCCTACGTGAGGTAGGAGCTGGGGCCGCACGGAAGGAGGGCTCCTCTGGGGTCCCGGGGATGCCGACTCCCCTGAGGGCGTCTGGGGAGAAATCCCGGCAGCCACCAGAAGGCCAGGGAGTCCTCAGCATCAGGCTGTCCTGGAGGCCGTGGGGGAGGGCGGCCTTGCCCAGGAGAGGGGCCGCCGAGGGACCAAGTGCAGCCCAGAGACCGGGCCTGGCTGCCTGCTGACCACGGGCAGCAGGGCCACAGAGGCCTCGGCGTGGCCAGACGGAATGCGTAGGGGTAAGCATCCTGCATCCTCAAAGGTCGCAGAGCCCTCCGCTTCCTTGGGGGTGCCGGTCAGAGCTCCCCAGTCCCCCAGCTGCAACCCGGGAAGGGAGCTTGGAGAGCCGGCCGATTTGTTTTGTAAGATCGCGGCCCACAGAGTTGGAGGAGGAGACCCCCAGAGTGCTGCCCGACTCCATGGGTCCTGAGCCCCTGTCCGGGCCTGGGAGACTCCCACACGATGTGGTCTGACGCTGGTGGGTTGCTGGAGGGCTCTGGGTGGGGGCTTGTCTCTGGGGAAGGACCTCGGCTGCGGAGATGCTGAGCAGGGCCGGCCAGGGGGGAGCCTGCCCTCCTGCTCCAGGCGGGTCCTGCAGACTCCATCCCAGCCAACCCGCCAGGCATCCAGACACAGGAGGAGGGAGCCCTCAGGCCCAGGAACGGCATCCTCAGGGAGACAGGCCTCTCAGTGTCCAGGACAAGCCTGAACAGCTGCGGGGAGGGGACTTTCCGGAAGATTCTCTCTGCCGTGGTCACCCCAGGGAGGGTCGAGGGGGCGTCCAGTTCCTTGCCGGGGGCCCTCACCTGACCAGAGGCCACGGGGCTGCCGCATCACAAGTTCCCCCAGGGCGGCATCGCCACCGTTAGAAATTGCCTCACAAAGAGTCTAAAATGTACAGCATCTGGTCTCACAGCCATGAGTTCCTGAATCCCAGAAGCTGACGTCCTGTGGACGGAATGTATTTTATCCAGATCTTTAGTCCTGAACAGCTTAACGGATCTGAAAGTTATATTGCAGAGCCAGAGACGGCAAAGCGGGAAAGCACCGTTTCCCCTGCAGTTTAGGGGACAGACCGAGGTCACAAGTGACTCCAGGCCTGAGGTGTGTTAGGAAGGGGGGATTCCTGGGGCGAGGCTGGTGCCGCGAGCCCCTCCCGCCCCTCCGAGGGCCAGTGGCGTCTACGCTGGACAATGGGTGCTGGGACTCTAGCGTTTCTGCTTTAATTCTAGAACCCACGCTGAGCAACCAGGGGGCTGCTAAGGCCGGGGGTCTCGCCCCTCCCCACAGACACTGACTTCTGCAGCCTCGGTCTGGGCAGTCGTCACCCAGCAGGCCCCAGGAGGGCGCCCGGAGGGTGGCCGTCGCCGCAGCGGGGGCTCCCAGCTGGCCAGGAGGGAGCGCTCTCCTGTCCGGGGCTCCCTGCCCAAACGTCCCGCAGGGCAACGTCCCCCCCGCTGGTCCCCACCAGGCCCTTCCTGGGTGAGCAGCTCCTCCCCTGCCCTGCCCATTCCGGCGCAGAGGCCAGACAGGCTGGGGTCCCTCCGCCCTCGACCACAGTCCATCCTTTGTTTGCACATCTTCAAAGCAAGCACAGGAAATGCCAGCCCCGCGTCCCTCCCTAACCCCCCTGACATCTTGAACCACTTGGGGGATTCCAGCCCCATCGCTCACATTCACTCCCTGAAGCCCCAGCTCCCCGGCAGCTGCTAAAAATAGGGTGTGGCCAGCCAGACCCGGATGGGTCCTGGGCTCTGTCCACCGACGCTGAGGAAGGAGGCCTTGGAGCTGTGCTGGGCCCCTGTCACCCACAGGAGCAGAATAAAGGAGCCTTGTCAGGGCGAAGGACTAGCGGTAAATACTCCCAAACGCCAGCCCTGCTGGTGCCAGGCTGCTTGTTTCTCTCTACTGTCTTTTCCAGATGTTCTGTAGCCGTGTTTGTGTCACTTTTACAACAGACAGGGGTACAGAAACACATACAAAGCTGCAGCCCTGGGCTTCCCTGGTGGCGCAGTGGTTGAGAGTCCGCCTGCCGATGCGGGGGACACAGGTTCGTGCCCCGGTCCGGGAAGATCCCACGTGCCGCGGAGCGGCTGGGCCCGTGAGCCGTGGCCGCTAGGCCTGCGCGTCCGGAGCCTGTGCTCCGCAACGGGAGAGGCCACAGCAGTGAGAGGCCCGCGTACCGCAAAAAAATAAATAAATAAATAAATAAAGCTGCAGCCCTGAAGGGACACCATGGGGGGAGGCCTGGCATCGCCGGGGGCGCGGGAGGAGGCCGGCCGGGGAGGCTCAGAACGCACAGGGCCAGCTCTGCTGAGGGACGTCGGGGAGCCGGGGCCAAAAGACAGGTTCCCCGAGGGTCAGGGCCGGGCCGGCCAGGCCAGGGCATGGCCCACATCACGTGGCCCCGGGCCCGCTCCGCGGGCGCCCTGTGAGGCCTCGGGCAGGCAGGCCGGGCGGGCACCACCCCTCCACTTGTGTCCAGATGTCCTCCTGACAGGCCCTCCAGCCCCGGCCACTCCGTTCTCCACGGAGCCCTAGGAGACCCAGGCACTGTCCTCCAGCCGTCCCTGCACAGACCCTGGGAGCCGGGAGCTCCAGCCGGGACCTGCCCCCCAGACGCCCACCGCGCAGGGGCAGGACAGCTGGTGGCCTCAGGCCCCACCCCTGCCTGGAGCCCAGAAGGGGAGGCAGACTCGCCCAGTGTCCCCTCCAAGTCTGCCAAGGGGCAGGAGCAGCCCGCCTGGGACTCTGCTGAGAGCCCCTCTTCAGAGCCGGGGTCACGGTCAGCTGTGGGCAGAGGGCCCAGGGAGGCTGTGGCGAGAGCTGCATGTGGTGTTAGGCCGGCTGGGGAGATGCCGGCTCATCGCTTACCAGGTGGATCGCTCAGGCCAGAAGCTGGACCTCTCCGAATCTCGTCTGTGTCACGCAGCGGACCATGCTGCTGGCTTTCGGGATGCAGTGAGGACTAAAGGAGTCACTGTGTGCAAAGCCCCGCTCCGCCAGCTCCCGCCTCCCCAGCACCCACGGCCCCAGGAAGCCACCACCATCCTGGCAGGCTGCACCCACTGCGCCCCTCGGAGTCCTGACAGCCCGCCACGGCCAGTGCTGTGTGGGGCACTTCGCAGGTGACGGTAGCAGCTGAGCAGACGCTGCTCACCGCCCCCCACGTCCACCCTCCCTCCACCCTCAGCATAGCACTCTGTTTTTACGGGGCAGCAATGTAAAGACATCTCCCAGCCTCCTTGCAGCTCGAGGGACCCAACAAGATGGAAGCAAAAGTCATGCCAAAGGGCTTCCGGGAGGGCTCAAGAGAGAAGGCCAATTCAACTCAGAAGGTCTCCATTGCCCTGGGCCTGTCCCTTCCTCTTACCTAGAATGCAGGCGTGAAGGAGGGAGCCCCAGCAACCATTTTCAACCATGAGGCAGCCACGAGCCTGGAAGCTCTGTGCTCAGGATGGCAGAGCAGCCACACAGAGGAGCCCCGGCCGCTGATGAGACCTTGGAACTGCCAGACGAGCCCCAAACTTCTGCTTGAGAAGATCAGCTCCGAATGTTTTTGTCACAGTAGTCAGAGGTCCGTTACTAGCAGCCACGTGCAATTCCTAATGGATTCACTGTCTGAGAAGCCCTGACCCCAGGGCAGGCATGGCACCCCCTCTTCTCACTTGTACACGTCATCCAATTGCCACAACCTCCCGAGACAGTGGATGTTACCAACTGCTTCTACAGAGGAGGAAAGGGAAGTTCAAGTCCTGCGACTTGCCAGAGAGCCACAGCCAGGAGAGGGGCCTGCCCAGCCCGGGACTTGGACCCCAGCTCTTGGCCGAGTGCTCGCCAGGGGGAAGACGCAGCTAGAGTCGGGGTCTCAGTACCACGGGGTCCCCCTGGCCAGGCCATGCCCAGCCTTAGACACACAGGCTCCGCAGGTGGAGGTGATCCTAGGTCGGAGGGACACGCAGGAGTGTGAGCATCTGTGGGTGACAGTGGAGGAAGGGGCTCGGGCTTTGGAGCCCCGCGTGGGATTCTGGGCCTGAGCCCATGTGCGACCACATCTGGCCCACGGGAGGTGCTCCCCACACGCTCCCAGGCCCTTTGGTCCACAGGCTCTCAGCTCAGACAGTGCGGGGGGACAGGTGGACACACCTTGCCCCACACGTCCCCTACCTCCTTTCTCTGATTTTAAAGCAAATACAGGAAATTTAGAAATTGCAAAAATGTATGATAGCAGAGAGAAAGATTAAAAGCCTCCAGAAATCGCCGTTAATACAGTTTGGAATATCTGTGATGATTCTAGTTAAAAATGAGACTGCACCATTTCTCACGCTGACAGCCGCTGGCACTCCTCCTGCGTGGACCCTGCCTGCGTCCGTCCCTCTTGCTGAAACTCGGTGTGACTCGCCCTGTAGGACCCACTGCCTACAGTTCCTACAGGCCGCCAAGTGTCCTTTCCCTCGGGCAGTGACCTCATTCTGCTGACATGTTTTCTGAAATACACACGTTTATGAGAACATGTGGGTTTTCTAATCTAACTTCTTTGTCTCCCAGTTTCTTTACTTGTATGCAGTACTTTAGAAGTCCTTCCAGGAGTTTAAATGTTGCATTTCACGTCACCGCTAACACACATGTGGAAGCACAGAGACACAGAGATGGGAGGAGACTCAGACCCGCCTCCCAAACCCGGAGCCACAGGAAGTGTTTCCCCCGCCTCCCAACACAGGGCTGCCAGGGCCTGATGAAGCAGAACCTGGCCAGGCCGGCCCTGTGTCCTGGGGTTGAGGACGGAGCCCTCATTCGCACCCTCTCAACATCCTGCTCCGACAAAGTGGTCACGGCACACGCCGGCCTCCCGCCCCGCTGAGGCTCCGGCCACCGCGCAGCCGCGGGGCACAGCCAGCTGCATAGCCCGTGGGGCTGAGACCTCTGTCCCCGCGTCCTTTCACAGGGACGAGGCTCCGAGGATGGCCCAGGTCCAAGGAGCCCCGTCTGGAAGATGAGGGGTGACCCGGCCAGTCTGGACAGCAGACACTGGTGCCCGCCAACCCACTGCGGGAGGATGGCCCCACTCAGGGGACAGTCTCACCTCCAGCACTCCTCAGATTTGGAACCTCGACGAGACGCCGGCGCGCGCAGCTCCTCCCTCCAGAGCCCGGCCCCTGGCTTCAGCGGACACCAGCTCCATGAGATGCTCCCCTTCCTGGTACGAGCCATGCTTGGCCTCCGCCGGGACAGCTGGCCTCGTGGACAGGAAAGGAGAGCGAGTGACAGGAAGGGCCAGGCGTGCTGTCCCCCCGGTGAGGCCAGGAGCCGGAGACCCCTGCCCCGGGCCCCTTGCCCACTCTCCACACGTGAGCTCCCTTCTTTGGCCTCCGTTTCTCCGTCTGAGGCCTGAGGGCAGCGTGTGGAGGGGCCCGGGATCAAAGGAAAGAAGCGTCTGGACTTGTAGGGGCTGAGGCTAAGGCCAGGCCACAGGCAGGAGGCCCAGCCCGGGTCCCTGCAGGGCTGCACCCACACCCCTGCCCTCCGGAGCCACAGCCCGAAGGCGGGGCTGTCCTGCCTGCCCAGACAGGGCCCGGCCAGACCTAGGGCGCAGGCGTCAAAGGGGCCAGGCTGTGGGTGGAGGGAGACAGGCTGGAGCCCGAGGGCTGGCCGAGCTGCCCTGCAAGTGCTTTGCCTGCTGCCAGGCACCGAGTCCGCCCCCGAGAGGGAGGGCGCCCCAGCCCCCAAGCACCACCTCTGCTCAGGCCCACGGGCTGGAGGAGGTGCAGAGAGCCTCCCTGGGGCGGGGCGGGGGGGGGTTGCCAGCCCCTCTGAGAGGACACTCCCAGGAGCACCCGCGGGGCCTCAAGTACACGTTTCAGGGAGTGGCCAGGGGACCCTGCGCCTGCCCCGGAGGGGCCCTGTGTGTGTGGATGTGGACACCCCCCAGCCCTGACCACACACACACACACACACACACACACATATATACACGCCCGCGTGGGGACAGCCACAGGCGCACAATCTGTGCTCTTCTGACTACAGCACCCAAGGGTCTCTGAGACTCCCTGCCCACGGCCCCTCATCTGTAGACAAGGAGCTGAGGTGGCTGGGGTCCCTGGCTGGGTGAGTCCTGGGGCTCTGTCTGACTGCCCAGGGCAGGGCAATCGCCTGCCATCTGGACGCCTTGCCTTGTGCGCAGCAGGGAGGCCAGAGGCTAACCCAGGGGGGGGGTGGAAGGGCTGGGCAGCAGGATGTCTGGGCGTCAGAGTCCCAGCTTCCAGCCTTCGAGAGGCTCGGGCCCGGAAGCTGAACATACGCAAGCCTTTGACCCAGCCGTTCTACCCACAGGGTGTCGCCAGCAGACAGCAGCACACGTGTCCCCCATGCAGGGGCAAGAAGGCACTGGTAGCAGCCCTCAAGGGAGGACAGAATATGCCCCTGAGACATGCATGTCCTAAGCCCCAGAACCTGTGACTGTGTCCCTTTACCGGAGAAAGGACTTTGCCGATGGGATTAAGTGGAGGTCCCTGAGGTCCCACTGTTACCACGTGGGTCCTTGTAAGAGGGAGGCCGCTGGGTCAGAGAAGGAATCAGACATGGGGTGAGGAGGCCACGAGCCAAGGGATGCAGGTGCCTCTAGAAACTGGAAACGGCCAGGAACGGACTCTCCCCTGGAGCTTCCAGAAGGAGCCAATCCTGCAGACACAGTGATTTTGGACCTCTGACCTCCAGAACTGGGGGAGAATGAAAGTGTGTTGTTTGTAGCCGCCGATCTGGGGGGATTCGTCAGAGCAGGTGGAGAAGGAGGAGGAGCCAAAAGCTGGTGCTCTTTGTTTTTAATTAATTTATTTAATTTATTTATTTTTGGCTGCGTTGGGTCTTCACTGCTGCGCGTGTGCTTTCTCTAGTTGCAGCGAGCAGTGGCTCCTCTTCATTGTGGTGCGTGAGCTACCCATTGCAGTGGCTTCTCTAGTGCCGAGCCCGGGCTCTAGGCACGCGGACTTCAGTAGTTGTGGCTCATGGGCTCAGTAGTTGTGGCGCACGGGCTTAGTTGCTCCGCGGCATGTGGGATCTTCCCTGACCAGGGATCGAACCCATATCTCCTGCATTGGCAGGCGGATTCTTAACCACTGCGCCACGAAGGAAGTCCGAGACCTGGTGCTATTTGCTTCCCCTAAGTAAGTGCAGCCCAGAGAGTGGTGCACACCCCGGGGGCCGGGGTGGCATCAGCCGCGGGGAGCCAGGCGTGACTGGGAAGGGCTCAGCTGTGTCCGGCATCTCAGTCTGGGTGCTGGTCTCACGGGTGTTTCCTGCTTGTGAAAACTCACCCACCAGACACGTCAATTTCACACTTCAGGAAGAGTGAGCGTAAGTTCAAGGCCAGAGAGGGCTGGAGGGCGGCGGCGGGGGTGGGGGGCGCAGGGGGCAGCTCAGCGTGGTTTCTGACGGCCGGAGGCTGACTAGGCACCTGGAGTCCGGGCACACCCCAGCTCCGCAAGAGCTCCCTCTGCGGATGGACACAGGCTCCCACTTTGCACCTCCAAGGCCTCCTGGACCACAAGGGACACATCCCCACCCTCAGTCAGGGACCCCGAGGCGCCAGCCCGCAGTACAGCCCGGAGCCCGTGGGCAGGGGCCCGGCTGTCTCCCAGAGGCCGCCCTGGGCACAGGCGTTTAAGCAGAGCCTGGGGGTCACACGAGCCAAGTGGCTCAGGCAGTGTCTCCCCAGCAAAAGCAGACTCTGCCCCTCGCACCCCAGGGGCCCTCTGTGGGCAAGGCAGGGGCCGGGCAGCGTGGACGCAGCGCTGTGCACACGCGTGAGCCCCCCGCGTGCACGTCCACGGCCGGGACACGACACGGCGAGCATCTGAGATACCACTGGGGAGGGAGAAGGATCATACCATGATTTCCTTCGCTTGGTTATAAACTTCCTTCCAAAACGTGGAGCCCTCACACGGCGGTGCAGCTTGGGCGCGCAGGAGCCGCGCGTTGAACTGACAAGATTTCTCTGTGCGCCGTTTTCAGGGAAGATTAAAATGACAGCTATTTCCAGAACACACAAAGTTGAAGTAACCCTGAGTGATAAAGCGTCTGAGAGGTGGGAAACAATCCCGCATGTCAAAGACGGAAGAAATTCAGGAAGAGATTTACACAATGGCGTTTTAACACCCAGTGTGATCTCTTGCTATGAAACAGCTCTTTTCTGTCAGATGCTGTGTGTTCTTTCTTGAATAAGGTAACCAAAATCCAGACTGGCTACGCACAGTTACTAACGCTTGCCCTGAGTACCTCCGCAGGCTGGGAGCCGTGACAAGCTCTTCCTGGAGGATTTCTGGAAACGTGCGTCCAAAGTTAAAATATGCAGACCTCTGACCCTGCATTTCTGAGAATTTTTTCTAACGAAATAATTGTGCAAGGATGCACATGGCAGGAACCTTTGTCATAATGGTGAAAAACTAGCAGAAAAGCCACCGGAACCTGGCTGGTAGAGTGAATGAACGGTCCCCCCGTAGGGCGGGGTAGGTTCGGCCTGTGCATGTCTCCAGAGGAAGCTGCCCCTTGGCTCCAGAAGTTTCAGCAAGATCTCAGTTGTGTCAGGACGTAGCAGCAGTTCTCATCCAGGGACGGGTTCCCACCCGACTCGCACAGCCTGGGGACACGGCCTCGTCTCCGGAGAGCTGCGGACGTCACGATGTGACACGTGTGACTGTCACGACCCGGGTGCTCCGGGCCGCCTGGTGGGCGGAGGGCGAGGAATCTGCTCACCACCCCGCGAAGCACGGGCCAGTCCCGGCACAGAGCACGTCGACAGGGCCAAGGTTGAGAAACCCCAGAAGGCCGCGTCCTGAGCATCTGAAAGTCTGCCCGTCGCACGGTTAACGAAGTTGAAACCTGAGGTGCAGGGCTGAGGGCGCAGCATTACAATGGGCCTGACTCTCTATATATTCGTTTGAATTTTCAATAAATTATTTCATGAGATCTGTCTCCAAAACGCCACTTTGAGTCCATTTCCCTCAAGGTTCCTAGTCGGGCACAACGCGCTTTGTTTCAAATGACCCCTTACACCCTCCTGCCCCCGGCTTGTCTCTGCGTGTTAGGGTGATAAGAACGTGTGCTGAGTCTGTTTACTTTCCGCCACCCACCCCCATTTTAATGGCTTTATTGAGCTATAATTTACATACCGTAACGTACCCACAGAGTTGTGCAACCAATACCACCATGTAACTGAAGGACACCCTCCCCCTCCCCCAAAGAAACCTCACGCCCACTTGCAGCCACTCCACACGCTCCCCACCCCCCAGCCCTCGGCAGCCACAAATCTGCTCCCTGTCTCTTTAGATTTGTCTCTTCTGGGTACTTCATATAAGTGGAATCACATAACACGTGGTCTCGTGTGACTGGCTTCTTGCCCTTAGCGTAATGCTTTCCAGGTTCACTCATGTTGTAACACGGCTCAGAACTCCAGTCCTTTTGGTGGCCGAATAATATTCCATTGTATGGACAGCCCGTGCTGTGTTCACCCATCCACCCGTCATCGGACTCTTGGGTTGTTTCCACCTTCCGGCTGCGGTGAGTAATGCTGCTGTAATCACCCATGTACAAGTTTCCGTAGGAACATGTGATTTCATGTCTCTTGAGTATATTCTCAAGTGGAGTGGAATTGCCGGGTCATGTGGTAGCTCTACGTTTAACCTTTGAAAGAACTACCGGACTTTTCCAAAGCGGCTGCAGCCCTTTCACTCCCCCACCGGCAGTGCATGAGACCCCCGTTTCCCCACCTTAGACGAGTCCTTCTACTTGTAAACAGGAACCTTCCAGGAGTGCGGCCACTTGAGAGCAGCGGCCCTGCAGTCCCAGCAAGGGGAAAGCACTGGCTACCTCCTCAAACTCTATGCAGATAAATGTGGAAAATGGATAAAATGGGCACTGTCCTAGGAAAATAATTTACTAAAACGAACAAGGGTGAGGGAGAGACCTAAACAGAACAATTGCCAGAAGAACAGAGAAACTTGTCAAGCAGCTATGTTCCAAAAAAGTACGAGACCCAGGCAGTGTAACCAAGAAATTCTGCCCAACCCCCTCCAAGAAAAACGGATCATTCCAACATCATTCACACGGCTTTAGAGCACAGACACAGACAGGTTCTGACCATATCCAAGGTAAACGTGATACTGATGTCAAATCCAACGTATATTGTACATAAAGATGGATCTTTTCTATGAAGAGCCATGCAAAAATCCTTAATAAAATGCAAGCAAACAGGTTCTAGCCTGTTTGCATTCTTGGAGCATCAGACTCCATGAGAAGCAGGGCCGACGTCAGGGCGCAGCTACTGACAATTCGTGGATTTGATGAAGATGTTTAATGAAATGCAACATTCATTCTCATTTAAGGTTTAAGAGGTAATGAAATAGAAACAGGGGGAAACCTCCCTCACATGATAAAGACGCCTCCACCCCACACGAGCATCATATGCTTCAAGGGGAAATATGTATCTTTGTCCCTAAGACCAAAGCAAGACAAATCCACCATCCGCCCTACTCTTTGGCATTGTTGCACAGGTGAGAAAAGGAAAGAAACCAGGGGCATTCAAACTGAAAAGAGAAAGGTAAAATTAACACTATTTTCAGAGTCTATGATTGCATACTTGGAAAAACCAATAAAATCAACTAAACATTGTTATAAGCCAAAGGAGAATTCTGCACGATGAATAAGTACAAAAATAATATATAGAAATCTGTAGCTTTCATCAATACCCCTAATAATAAATTGTAGAAGACAGAAGGTCCCACTTGAAATAGCAACCAGACTGATAAAATCCTAAGGAATAAATTCTACATGAAGAAAATTTTTACACAGATATGTTTTGAATGAATAAAAAGTCAGACTACGCCCTTGCGTAGAGAGATTCAACATCATAAAGATGTCAGTTCTCCATAGCTTCATCTAAAACATTAATGTGATTCCAATAAAAACACCAATAAAACATTTTAAATAGAAAAGGAAAAGTTTAAATTAAAGCATCATAATTAAAATCAGGTGGTACCGTCACGCGTGTAAGCAGATAAATGCTGGACGGGGCATTCCTGGACCTGCGGACCACGTCCTGTTTGGGGAGACCTGGGTTGTTTGGTGTATGATAGGCAATGGTGGGACAGCTAGAGCTGGCTGGGGGGAAGCTTAGATACAGATCTCACAACTGACACCAGAAAAGTCAAAGATATAAATACAATGAAAGCATGAATGTTCAAAGGATCCGTGGGAGACCATTACATTTCCTTATCCCGGGGTAAGGAAGGCCTCTCTCTCTACACAAGACAAAATCTGAAGCCGTAAAAACATGGTACAAAGTAACTGCTTAGGGGACTTTTCTTCTGCTTAGGGTGGAAGAAGCGACCAGAGAATGTCACTCCCACCGTGACGTGAATAAGGCTTCAGAAGCATCATTTTGGAGCCACTGGAGGAGCTGAGGTGGAAGGACAGCCCCGAGAGCCGAGATCCAGCGGACAGGACGTACAGCGGCCCCCAAGCTGGGAAGCGGAAACCGGCAGCATTTTGACAAGTTCTCAGGACCCCATGGGGCTGACGTGGCGGTTTAGAAGCCCCAGGAGTCCAGACATAGGGGTCATGCTTGCTTAGGCCCTGCTGAGTCCCGGGGGCCTCCCAGGGGGCTTGGAGAGCCACTCTGTGGCGTAGGGCACAGGGCGCCCGTCCGGCGGCGATGGAGGGGCAGGTGGGCCAGGAGAAACCCACCTGTGCCCCTGATTCTGTCTGATGCCAGGCAGGTGTCCTCTGCCCCAGGGGACAGTGACCAGCCTGCCTTCAGGACACCAAAAAGGAGGCTGGGAGCGCTGCCTTTGGGAGTGGGGGGGGATTGCAGGTGAACCCTGCACCGGGTACCATGGGGCAAAGGAGGGGAGGCGGCAGAGGGAACCCTGGAGGCCCAGCGTGTTCTGTCCTGGGGAGCATATCCTGGGTCTGTCGTTTAGTCAGTAGGACCCACCAGGGTAAGTGTCAGTGTGGACAAAGGCGCTGTACCTCGCAGCATGTCAGCCCGGGGGCAGCGGGGCGAAGGGTCTCCTGGAACTCTTCAGTAAGTCTGCAATCACTCAAGATAAAAAGTTGAAAGGAAACGGCAGCGCTGAGAAGCCGTGCGCGTGCGCCTTCCTTTCTGCGTCCTCTATCCAGGGGGTGTCACGGTGAAACCTCAGCCCAAAGTTCCACGCTGCCCGTCAGGAGGGAATATCCTTCTGCCAGAGCCCCGCGTGCCTGTGAAATGACCCGGGGCCGAGGGCTCTGGGCCCCCAAAGCGGGAACACCCGCGTGTCCACACGTCTACGTGCGCGCTGGGGCAGAAGTGTGCGGGGAGCCGCAACTGGGGCGGCCCGTGCGCGAGCACACGCGGGGGTGCAGACAGCACACGTGCACGGCTCCACGTGTGCGCGACCTGGCTGCGAGTCCAGGTCCAGGTGTGCCCCACTGCAGGCGCACAAACCCTCAAGAGGCCTCCAGGAGGGGGGACACCAGTGGGAGGAGACGTGGCCCTGCACAAGCCCCAGCACCTCTGAACTCTGACCAAGGGATTTACTGTCTACTCAGAAACGCTCACTGGAAACGTTTCAAATGATGATTAGTGGTTCCTGGGGAGACCAGGTTCCAGCTGGGGGCGTCCCTTGGGCGGCACAGCACCTGGTGCAGAGCAGGAGTCAGATAATGCCGCACGAATGGATGAGAGAATGAACCAGTAAAGAAACTACGGAATGTCCCCAGGTCCCCCTCCAGCTCCCCGGCCTACCCCCTGCCGCACCTTCTGCCACCCTGCTGGCGCTGCTGGGCTCACCTCACTGGCCCCCCAGGGCCGGGACCAGCTCTCCTCGTCGCCAGAGACAGAGCAGACCCCTCCCACCCCGTTTCTTCCCTCCTTGCAGCCACCTTGGGCCCGGCTGGCCCTGGGGCCACGTGCACAGGCTTTGCCATTGGACCCGGGAACCCCAGCCCGTCTCTGTTGTGGGAAGCAGAGAGCTGGGAACCGGGGACCCCAGTTCTGTCCAGGCCGTCCTCGTGGTCCCCCTGTAACCTGCTGCCCCCTCCCAGGGTGCCCCGAGGGTCTGTTGGCCGGCATCTCCCCACCACCATCCCACCCCAGGAGAAGGCTGGGCAAGGGGTGCCTAAGCCACGGCTTGGGGCCCAGACAGCCTGGCAGGACCGGGCGTGCTGAGCTGCTGCCCCGTGGAGGGGAGGGGTCTGTTCACCTTCTCTGGAGACGCAGCAAAGACTGAGGCTGTGCAGGACGAGGGGAGGGCCCCGCTCAACCGTGGACCCCCGTGCACGGCTTAGTGATGGGACGCTGTCCCCGCCTGCTGACCTTCAGGCGCTCGGGGCACTAGCCTCCATGAGCCCCAACCCCGGCCCAGCTGCACCTGTTCCCCAGCCGCCAGGGCAGGAGAATCTCAGGGAGAGGCGAGACCAGGTCACCCAGCGATGGATGCTGGGGTCCGAGAGGGGAGAGGGAGGGGCCCACAGAGCAGAGCTTGGCTCCCTCACGGTCGGCAGGGTGGACAGCGGCTGGAGGGACTCGGGCTGAGTCTGAACACTGGAGCCCAGCCTCGCCCTCGCCTGACCGGCCACGCGACCAGGCAGCGGGCTCGCGCGGAAGGTGGGCGGCGCACAGGCCTCTGCCCCCCGGGGTGTGTCTGCCGTGGGCGGGTTTCGAGGTTCAGAGCCCTCTGGGGGCCGGGGACCTGTGGGTCCATTGTGGGGTGAGCCCCAGGGCACCCAACCGTGCCAGGGAGAGGCTCTCAAGACGCGTCCTGGGCCGGCGGGGACCCGCGCGGACCTCCGCCCACATCCCTTCTCTCTGTGTTATCACCGGGGACCGCTCGCCCGTGCGAGAGCGGAGGCTCCTGGAGGAGGGCCCGGCGGGGTGAGGGTCCCAGTCCACTCCCGGGCAGAGCCCTGAGCGCGCATGGGGCCAGGTCCTCCCCCGGTCCCGAGGCCCAGGTAAGCGGGGACGCCATGGCTGCGGAAGCAGGGGCATCTGCAGGTGGGGCCTAGTGCTCTGGAGCCTGGGAGTCCCGAGGGCAGTGGTCCGTTTCTGTGACCCTCGGCTAAGCTTTGGTGCCAGTGATTCAATCGCACAGGAACCTAGGTGCTGCTGGGAAGCCGGTTGTAGACGGGCCAGCGTCCGAGGCGGCTGGCTTCAGGAACGGAGGTGACCCCCGTGACCCGGGCAGGCCCCCAGACATCTCCCGACTGATGATAAAGGTGCTGTTGGTTCCAGCTCTCTGGCACGGCGGGGCTGCAAGGGCGGGGTGAGGGCCGCCTTCCTGCAACAGCCCAGAGAGCTTCGGGCTTGTCCACTTTATAGACTGAGCTGGGTTCCAGGTAAGCTCTTCTTTCAATTAAGCATCTTGTGCTAAAAGTAAAGTTTGCAAACCACTGACGGAGCCAAACCTCGTCAATGCCCCGAAGGAGGCAGTGCAGCCAGGGGAGGAAGAGGCCGGGCCGGTCAAGGGCAAAGCCAGCTGGGGGCAGCCCCACACACCCTGCGGCCTCAGCCTCCCCCTGTCTGGGTCTGGCGCTTTGGGCCAGGGTGGGAGAGGTACCTGGCCGGGAGCCCCCTGCAGCCGGGCCAGGCAGCCCGGACCCTCTCCCGGCATCGATCACTGGCAGGCGGCCCCAGGTCTGTCACCAGTCACCCAGGGGTGATGGAGCCTCACTTCCGGAAGATTCCGGAACAGTCTGCTTCGCCACTCCCATTCTTCCTCCAGAAGCGGGGTGGCGTCGGGGAGCTGTTGGTGGCCTCCTCTCCCCCCGCCCTGCGCTGACCTGGGGTGGGGCTCCAGGCCATTCTCCTGAGGCTGAGCCCCACCTCCATCGGCTGTGCATTTGGGACCCCAGGGAGGAGGGTTGGCTGTGGTGGTCTCAGGGCGTAGGGGGTGCTGTCTGCCCGCCGCCCCGCTGATGCAGAGTTGGGCGCCACGGCCAGTCCTAAAGACAGGCCAGCCCCAAACCAGGCCAAGTCCCCTGGGGCTTTGGAGCCGCCCGCACGCACGCCCCCAGGGACCTGCTCCCCACTCCCCGTCCAGGGAACCCCTTGGAGGGTGGCCCCAGAGGAGGACTGGGGTGACAACATGGAAAGGAGAGCACAGGAGGCGGAGATGCCTCCGGAAAAAGCGTGCTGGTGCGGACAGGAATCCCTCAGATGTGCCCCAGCGCAGGCCCGGGTAGCAGAGCATCTAACCTCGCCCCAAACGAGGTCTGGCCACACGGCCCCGGCTTCCAGGAGGTGAGCTCTGAGCCCTTGGAAGGTACCACCTAGTGGGGGTGTCTTTGTTCACCTGGGGACCTCGGTGACAGATGTGATGTGGGGTGCAGTCTTGGGGTCATGTGGTATCAACTGACCTCAGGAGGGGCTGGACGCCGAGGCCAGCCCCTGAGACAATCATCAGTCAGTCAATGAATCGTGCTCCCGTAGCGGGGCTCCCGGAGACGCTCCAGGCTCGGGCTGCGGTGAGCCCACGGTTGGCTGTGCTCCGGGCCCTGATCTCACGTGGCTGTGGGGAGGCCGGCCATCCTACCTCCAAGAGAGGACAGTGGAAGCTTCCTGTCCGGCGTTTCTCCCAGGCTCTGCCCTCAGCTTCTCCCCATGGCTGCCTGTAACCTGTCTCCTTTCCCGGGAAAAACCATAACCCTGAGTGTAGCAGCTCCGGTGAGTTCTGAGAGTCTTTCTAGCGAGTTACAGAACGAGAGGCTGGTCTCAGGGACCGCAGACTTGTCACTGATGTCAGAAGCAGTCTTGTGCGGGCTTTCCCTCCCGCCCGTGCCGGATAAACTCCGGACCCCGCCTCCCAGAGCGGCTGCGGGGACACCGGTCCTGCTGTCCCGGGGGGCCTCCGACACGTGGCGGAGGTGCTGGAGGTCACCCACTTGCTCCTCTGAACACAAGTGGCTGTGCTGGCAGGGCGAGGAAGATGGAGAGGGGTCGGTAAACATCTAAACAAGCTCTGGCCCTCTGGGACTCAGGTTCCTCAGCTGGAGGACGGCACGGCGGGGTCCCCCTACCGAGGCCACCTTCCAGGTCCACACCGCAGCCACAAGGGGGGCTGGGCCAAGGCTCCACCTCCGCCCGGCAGGCCATCCGCACAGACCTCGATTTCAAACGGAATCAAAGTCTTTTTAGAGTTTGGGCAAAAATCTTGTGATTTTTCTTCTTTTCAAATAGTTTGGGCTTGGCAAGTCCCAAACTATACTTTGCCAAGCTCTCCTTCCTCCTGTAATTTAAAGAAGAAGAAGAAAAAAAAAACCAGCCGCCAAACCGCTGTGCATTTCAAGGGAACCTCGGGCTGTGCGGCACTTCTGCCGCGTCATCAAAAGCGCAGCTTGGAGAACCGACGTCGGGCCCAACGGCCTCGCAGAGCCGTTCCCTGAGTTTGGTCATTTTCTATTTTATCGTTTTATTTTCCATCCGTCCGTGAGTTGCTGTCTCTGCAGGGAGTTGGGAGGCGGCCAGGCCACAGGTGGCCAGGTGATCCCTGCCGAGAGCCCCTCCGCAGGGCTGCGAGGCCTGAGGGCCGGTACCCGGGAGCCGGTGGGCCAGAGCCCAGCTGTGGGTGGAAGGCGGACGGCCGGTGAGGGGTCCTGGGTTGTGGGCTGCCGCCCTCCGCCCCGCCCATCCACTTTAGACGCCAGGGACCCAATACGGTCTCCTGACTCCGTGTGCCAGGACAGACAGTCCTGCTGACACCACCCACAGGGCCCAGAGGGCCTCGGTGGGCTCTGCTCCGTGCTCCAGGGGCTAACAGGGAAGGGCTGCTCTGCCACGGTGGGATCTGGGGAAGGCTGAGGACCTCGGGATCATGGCTGGGGCTTGACTTGCATCTTGCCCTCTGGGGGGGTCCCTGGGAAAACAGAGGATAGAAGGGTGGCCTCCTGGGTGAGCAGACCCCAGGCAGGGGAGACGCCAGAGGGACAGGACCCCTGGCTGAGCCCTTGGGACAGGCTGGCAGGATCTGCCGTCTGGTCCATTTGACTCGTGCTGCCAGGGCTCCCGCTGACCGAGCCCCATGTGTCCTCCACCCGTGGGTTTTCCGTGGCCCTCAGCAGAGGAGGGGTCCTGCAGGGCCTACACCATCTGCAGATGGGCGGGTGCCACGCCCCAGGGAGCCGCTGAGCCACATGCCTCTGTGAAATGACAAGGCACCAGCCCGCCTACGGGGCCGGGAGCCAAGTGTCCACAGCTTTGAGCAGTGGTTTCTGCTCGGATTAAGGGAGCACATCTCCGTTTCCACCATGTGACCCGCTCTGCAGATCTGCCCGGGGGCCCCGGCCTGCTGGGGACACCAGGCCCACAAAGTCAGGTGCAGGCCAGCGCCCAGACCTCATGGGAGGAGGCCTCCACCCTCCAGCCCTGGCACGGCGCTCAGCTGTGCATCCTCAAGCTCAAAATTCCGAAGGACCTACTTCACAAGGATGTGCCGGGAGAGGCCGCAGACCCCTGGGTCTCATCTGCTGGGCGTGGGGGGTTCCGGGGTGGGTGACTCCACCCATTTGGGACACACAAGACATAGGACACTGGAGGCCCCCAGACAGGCCTTTGCTCGGTGACTCACTCGAGCAGGAGCCCTCCTCCCAAGCAGGTGGAGGACGTGGAGTCCCTCCTGGAGACCCCACCCATTTCCAGGCAACCCCGGAAAGGCCACACCAGCCTCCCCAAGGCAGGACGCTGCCGCCGTGAGCATGGGCGATGAAGCCTGGGGACACCAAGCAGGCCACGGAAAGCCCGGGGCCGGGCAGGAGGGGGCCAGGGTTCTACAGGGAACTTTCCAGGCTGTGGGACACACAGCACCAGAAGCTGCGTAAGGCAGCCAGGCCCGACAGGTGCTGTCCGTCACACCCTGGCTGAACAGCAGCAGAGGTATGTGGGGGACAGAGCCACTGATGCCCGTCTGACCCCACAGTCACAGCGATGTGGCCACCTGCCCAGAGCTCAGCAGGGAGCCCCGGGTCAGGAGAAGTCACCCAGACCATCAGAACCGGAGGGCTTGGGGGCTGACCTCAGCAAACCACAGCCCGGATGGGGTTGAAAACACCTGCGTTTCATGTAGGGTTTGATCCTGGGACAGAAGCATGGCTCGGCATCAGTGAATCTATAAATATAACCCACTGTGTTAAGAAGTGAGGAGAAAAAAATATGATCATCTTAAAGGTGTTGAAAGCATTTCATATCCTTTCCTGCTAAAAACTCTGAAATTTCTTAGCAAGGAAAGAATGGAGCAAACCTCCCTAACGTGATAAAGATTTCTTCTAGAAACCTTCAGCCAAAGTCATGATTAACGGTAAAACTTTAAAAGCATTCCCCTTACAGTCAGGAGAACAGACAAGGGTCTCCATCGTTACCAATATATTTTTTTAATAAAGTTATTTATTTATTTTTATTTTTGGCTGTGTTGGGCCTTCGTTGCTACGCACCGGCTTTCTCTAGTTGCGGCGAGCGGGGGCTACTCTTCGTCACGGTGCACGGACTTCTCCTTGCGGTGGCTTCTCCTCTTGCAGAGCATGGGCTCTAGGCACACGGGCTTCAGCAGCTGTGGCTCGCGGGCTCTGGAGCGCAGGCTCAGTAGTTGTGACGCACGTGCTTAGCTGTTCTGCGGCATGTGGGCTCTTCCCGGACCAGGGCTCGAACCCGTGTCCCCTGCATTGGCAGACAGATTCTTAACCACTGCGCCACCAGGGAAGCCCCACCAATATTTTTACAACATTTCATCTTTTACCAGTATTACACTAGAGATCATAGGCAAGGCAGTAATATATATACTTTAAAAAAAGTATATATAAAGCCATAAATACTTGAAGATAAAAAGATCAAGCCATGACTAACTGTAGGTGCTATCGAGAAATCAGAAGGGGGCCAACTGAAAAGCTGTTTGAATTCCCTGGGGGTCCACTTGTTAAGACTCGGCACTTTCACTGCCAAGGGCTCAGGTTCGATTCCTGGTCAGGGAGCTAAGATCCCACAAGCTGAGCAGTGCAGCCATAAATATATATATATATATATATACATATATATATCAATGTCAGAACTAATTATATAATTTAGTCAAGTTGTGAGAGGTCACAAAGCAACATTCAATAGTCACTAACTTTCCTGTACAAGTGACGACGGATGAAAATACACTGTCAAAAATGTCACAAGAGCCAAAAACTCTAAAAATAAATCCAAAAAAATGTAAAAGGCCTAGATCAGGGGTCCCCAACCCCCGGGCCACGGACCACTACCAGTCCATCGCCTGTTAGGAACCGGGCCGCAGAGCAGGAGGTGAACAGCGGGCGAGTGAGCAAAGCTTCATCTGTATTTACAGCCGCTCCTCATGGCTTGCATTACCGCCTGAGCTCCGTCTCCTGTCAGCATGATGGGGGGTTGTATAATTATTTCATTATGTATTACAATGTAATAATAATAGAAATAAAGTGCATAACAAAGTAATGCGTTTGAGTCAACCCGAAACCATCCCCCCACCCCCAGCCCATGGAAAAACTGTTTTCCACAAAACTGGTCCCTGGTGCCAAAAAGGTTGAGGACTGCTGGCCTACATGATAAAAATTATGAAACTTCATTGAAAAGCAATTTTTAAAAAAGCTGAATAAAGGGAGAAATTTGAACTACGTAAGATTCTCAATTTTGAGGGAAAAAAATCAATTCTCCCAAAACTAGCCTACACATTCAGGACAATTCATGAGACTTAAGGTCGAGCCCAAAGTTCTTACAGAGGAGAACATTTGAAAGAATAGCCAAGAAATTTTGAAAATTAAGAAATATGTGTCCTATTAAACTATGGTATTTGAAACAGTGAGGTTTTGGTCCAGACGGAAACCTGTGCAGAGATGGGAGGACAGGAGTCTGGAAACACATCTGCGTGGGGTGGAATTCACGTGGACTGATTCACATGGTTGCGGGCGAGGTGGAATCTGCAACGGAGGCTCCAGGTGAGAGACCGGTCTTTGATCCATAGAGAACTCCTCAAATATCAATACAGAAAGACCAACAACAAAGGTGGAAGATGCCAAAGGGCTCGGGTAGATGGGCCCCAGGAAACACACAAGGCGCCACGAACTTATGAGAACATCTCAACCTCCCAGTCCTAGGGAAGCACAGGTGGAAACACTCGTGAGGGTCACCTGTCGTCCAGGTGGGCGCATGACCAGGGGCTTCACCCGGCCCGGTGTTTCAGAAGGACAATTTGGCCGTGTTTATTTAAAATATTAAAGCGCACACCCCATAACTCAGCAGACGTGTTTCTGATCATCTGTTCTATAGAAGAACTCATGTGTGCTCACACAGACTCACTAGTGGGGTTTAACGTCGATTTGTCTGAAATAACAGAACTCTCGAGTAGAGGCACGGTTAAATAGAAGGAGAATGCAGCCGCTTTTCAGAATAAAGAGGAAACAAAACAGAAAAGACAGGGAGCTCTGGACATACGCATGTGAAATGACCACCAGGAGTTAGGGTTCAGTTGAAAATGCTCCACAACAATATGCCTGATAGACCTGAACTATTAGGGTCTCTCAGATGCCCAGATAAGACCCAGAGAAAGTTCTAGAAGGGCATGCCTGCCGTGTTAACCTCAATACTCTGGATGGAGGGTGTGATCTGGGGTGTGAACAGGAACTTCATTTTTCGTCACACACTTCTGAATTTGGAGTTGTAACAATCACACACACATAAACTACTAAAGTATCTTTTTAAGTTTTTAGGAAGCTTTGAATTCTGGCTGTTGGTCATGCACAGCGGATCGTGGCTGAGAGCAGCGGGCTTCGGCCCGCTCGGCCACACCTCACCCCAGCACCTCTGCCCACTCCAGCAGGGGCTGCAGCAAACAGTCCCCCCACCCGAGGCCCTGCGGGAGACCCTCCTGAGCGGGCAGTCCTTTCACCTGTCCAAACCAAGCGTGTCACCCGTACGTCCCAGGATCCCGAGCCCTCCTGCTACCCCGTACGTGCCGGGGGCACCCAACCCAGCTCCTGCCTGGTGTCCCCGGGTGTTTCTGACCACCGCGTGGGGGTGGGCAGGGGGCTGGCAAGGTCTCTGGTTTTGAAGTGCATTTTCCACAATCGCAGTTAAGTCAGGATACCCAATCTGGACAGCTTGAAGGGGCAGACGTACAAATGGTCATTTGGTGAGACTAGCTCCTTCCAGAAAATCTGCAGGCAGGGTGGGAAGGAGCCTGAGGCTGGGGGTCTCTCCGAGGCAACGGGAGGGTCCGCAGGCAGGCTGGCCGGCGGCCACTGCTCTGGGCCTCCTTCTGAACGCAGCCCCGAGGGCCGTGTCCCATCCCCAAGGGGAGGCCCCTGAGGATGGGGCAGCAGGACATCGCGGCTCTTCATGGCCTGGACCAGGGCACGAGGGACCCGTGCAGGGTGCGAACACTCAGGGGAGGGCCAGCCTGTGCTGGTCAGAGCAAAGGCGACTGTCCCCCCTGGGGGTCCCTGGGCTGGGGAGCCAGAGGTGGGGGGTCGGGGGACGGGGGGTGACGGGGAGCAGCCTCCCTCACCGGCGGCTGGGCTGGCTGCCGGCTTAGAGGACGGATGAAGGATGGCTACGCCAGCTCCTGTCGTGAGCCCCGCGGCCTGCTGTGGCTCATGACCTGGCGGTGAAGCCTCTGTGGGAGCCTGACATTGCGACCACATTGCTCTTGTCTGTTACAAAAGGGTAGATCCAATCCCAGTGGGTGGGAAACTACAAACTCAGAGCTTGAGAAGCTCTTCTCTTGCCAGGCGCTTCCCCTCCCCACCCCTTCCCTCCCTCCCAGGGGACCTGCCTTGGAGGTGACCAATGCAGGGCCCCACCGGGGCTGGAGTTAAAGCGAGGACACACTACCAGATTGCCTCCCTCCCCTGTAACTCCCGTGTCCCTCGCCGTCCCCACTCTGCAAGCTACTGTCACAACAGCTTATCACAAGAACGTCCCAGGAGGATGGCTCCTGCCAGGCGTGCTCTTAGGCTTCACTCAGATTAATCAGACTTACAAAGAACGACAACCCCGGTTTTTGTTTTTTTTTTTTTGGCGGGGGTCGGGTTACGTAAAATTCACAGAACATAAAATTCACCATTTTAGGACTTGAGGATATGGGGAGGGGGAAGGGTGGGCTGTGACCAAGTGAGAGAGTGGCAGGGACATGTATACACTATCAAATGTAAATTTAGATGGCTAGTGGGAAGCTGTTGCATAGCACAGGGAGATCACCTCTGTGCTCTGTGACCACCTAGAGGGGTGGGATAGGGAGGGTGGGAGAGAGGGTGATGCAAGAGGGAAGAGATATGGGAACATATGTATATGTATAACTGATTCAGTTTGTTGTAAAGGAAAAACTAACACACTATTGTAAAACAATTATACTCCAATAAAGATGTTAAAAAAAAAATCACCATTTTAAAGCACACGATTCGGTGGCATTTGGTACCTTCACAATTTTGTGCGACCGCCACCTCTCTCTGGTTCTAAAACGTTCTCATCGGCCCAAAAGGAAGCCTCACACCCACTCGCAGTCCCTCCACATTCGGCGCCTGCCCCAGCCGCTGGCAACTACCGAGCTGTTCTCTGCCCCTATGGATTTCTCTCCTCCAGACATCTCGTATAAGAGGAATCAGACGATACGTGGCGTTTGTGACTGGCTTCTTTCACTGACTGTAGTGATTTCGAGGTTCACCCAGGTTGTAGGCTGTGTCAGCGCTTCACTCCCGTTTATGCATGAATGCTACTCCATTGTGTGGACAGACCACACTTGCTTTAGCCGCTCATTAGTTGATGGACATTGGTGTTGTTTCCACATTTTATCTGCTCTGAATAAAGCTGCTGTGAACATTCGTGTACAAGGTTTTGTTTGACTACCTGTTTTCAGTTCTTTGGGGTATACATACTTGGAGTAAGATAGCTAGGTCAAATGGTAATTCTCTTTTTCTTTTTAAGGAGCCACCAAAGTGTTTTGCCCAGTGGCTGCACCAGTTTACATTCCCATCAGCAACGTACGGCAGCTCCAAATTCCCCACATCCTGGCCAACATTGGTTATTTTCCATCGTTTTTATTATATCCATCCTAGTGGGGATGAAATGGTACTTCCTTGTGGTTTTGATTTGTATTTCCGTAATGACTAATGACGCTGAGCATCTTTTCATGTGCTTTTGGCTATTTGCATATTTTCTTTGGAAAGATGCCACTCCAGCCCTCTGCCCGTTTTCTAATTGGGTTGTTTGACCTTCTATGGTTGTGTTGTAAGAGTTCTTGTATATATATACATATATACACTATGTACATATATTATATATTTAGTTAATTTATATTACATACACGCTAGATCTAGACACTAGATCTGTATCAGAGATGTAACCTGCAAACATTTTCTCCCACCCTGTGGGTTGTCCTTTCACTTTCTTGACTGTGTCCCTTGATGCATAGACGTTTCTAATTTTGATGAAGTCCAATGTATCACTTTTTTTCTTTTGTTGCCTGTGCTTTTGGTGTCCTAGCTAAAAACTCATCCCCAAATCCACGGTCATGAAGATCGACCCCTGTTTTCTTCTAAGAGTTTTATAGTTTTAGCTCTTCCCATTTAGGTCTTTGATCCATTTGGAGTTAATTTTTGTGTATGGTGTGAGCTAGGGGTCTAACTTCATCATCCCAGCACCCTTTGTTGAAGGGACTATTCTCTCTCTCAGTGAACGGTCTCCACACCCTTGTTGAAAACCAATTGACCACAGACATGCACGGGCTTATTTCTATTCCGCTGGTCTATGTCTTTATGCCAGCGTCACGCTATCTGATCACTGTAGCTTTGTAGTGGGGTTTGAAATTGAGAGACGTAACTCCTTCAACTCTGTTGTCCCTTTTTAAGGTTATTTGGCTATTCGGGGAACAACCTTGTATCGTGCCCATTTTTCCTATGAGATAATGGAGGAGGCGAAAGACACAGTGCCCTCCTGGGGTGGTTCAGCTGGGCACCGGCAGCATTGGAGGGGATGCGGGGAGAGGGCTCAGGACCAGGCAAGGGCGCTGGGTCAGCGGGCCGGGGAGCACCTCCAGGGCCTGCCTTGACCTGGCTCTGGGGCTCCAGGGGCTGAGGGCACAGTGGGCAGGCACCTCAGGCCACCCTCCCCGGCTCCAGCCCCAGCCTCAGGCCCGGGGAGTCCTTGGATCTGGGGCCCTCGGGAAGGGCTAGGCTGCCCTGTCTGTCCCCTTCTCGGGGACGCCTTTGCCAGATTCTCACTGAAGGCCAGGCACCAAGGAGAAAGGCAAGCTGGTCAATGTCACCGTCCGGTCTAAGCCACCAATTGCCTCCACGGAGGGGACGCTTGACAGCCAGTGCCCCGTGCCTCCCAGCAGAGGTGGGCCATGGCCACGTCCTGCTCACACAGAACTGGCCCAGGTGTGGGGCACTCGGGCTGAGTTTGGCTGTAGGAACGACCCAACAGGCCGGGTCACGGCTGCAGGCTGGGGTCATCAGCCTCCCCTTTCTCCACCAACGCCTCAGCCGTGTTGCTCCAGCCGGTGCCTCCTTTATCCATGGGGATGACCCTGCTGTGCTGGGGGGCGGGGGCCCGTAGCCTCCTGTGAGCAGGGCCAGGGCCGGAACCCTCCCTCCCCTAGGGCTGCACCCAGGACAGCAGGGCAGGACGAGGCCGAACCGCTCCCCACACCGTCCTCCCCAGCAGCGCACCCCTGACTCTGGAAGCAGCCTGCCCCTTGACTAGCCCTCCCTCCCACCTTCCGCCCGTTTCCAGGGGTAGGGGTCCCTGGCTCAGCGTCAGATGTGCCCTCCCACGCAGGAGGCTTTTACTCTTGCACAGAGAGTCAGAGCCCGGCAGCGTCACCGGCAGACCACGGCGGCTGGAATCTTCTCTCAGCCCCACCTACCAGTGCCTCGCCTCGGGGTCCAGAGGACCCGCGTTCCCACGCTGGGACTCGGTGCGCCTGCCAAGACTGCACGACCCTGTTCCTTGCAGCCTGCGGGGGCCCCCCGGGAGAAAGCGCTTCCCCGTGGGCCCTCGCTCCAACCCCTCCCTGGCTCGGCCCCGGCCCCGGCTTCACACGGCGCGGCGCACGGTGGCCTGAGCGGTGGGTGGCTGGGCTGGGTCCTGACCGCACAGGCTGGGGGCCTCCTCGGCCCCGCGTGCGGGCCCCGCCCCCAGCCTGCCCACCAAGGCCGCTGAGGCCAGAGCCACCTGCCCACTGTTCTCTGCTCCTCCGGGGCTGGCTGACTGGGGCCCCCAGCCTGGCCACCTCTCCCGTCCTCCCTGCTGACTCAGCCCCTTCTCTCAGGCGGACTCCCTGGGGAAGACCCTCGGACCGACGGCCCCGCAGCCCGGGGCGCCTTCGTCAGGAGCAGCGAAGGTTGGGACGGCCAGTCAGAGAGAGGTCCGTTCCTGGGGCACCGCTGCACGGCCGCATGGTGCAGAGGACGCACCGTGCCCTGGGCATGCTGGGATCCTGGCCCACGAGGCGAGCACGGGGTCCGCGCCTACAGGAGCTCGGCGGGCACCTCGGCGAGTGACCAAGGTCACGTCTGAAGAGCAAGGTGATGCCTTGTTTTAGATGCCGGTTTGTCTCTTCCTAGAACTGACGGCTGGAATCTGCGTCCTCCTCCCGCCACGTGGCGGGGACCCTGGTCCTTCTGGGCTCGGCTCCTCCCGGTGGGGGGGGGCGGGTCCTCCGCGGGGCTCTCAGAGGGTGCCTCGAAGCTGACCGAGCCCTGGAAACTGCTCTTGGTTTGGGGAGCCAGCAACCCCCGAGGGCTCTCCGGGTGATGAAGGAATGCTGGAAGGCCTCAAGTGCGGAGGACGGACTTCCCTTGAGGCTCCTCGAGGTCTCAGGTGCTGCATCTGCGTGGACACATACGTCCTCGGCCCCAAACCTCTGGGGCTGGAAGCAACCTCAGACCTGCCCCAGGACGAGGGGAAGATTCTGGGAGTGAGCCAGGCTTGTCTGGGGTGGACGGGGTGGCCTGGTCTGGTCTAATGTGACGGTCGGCCGCAAGGTGAGGGGGGCCGAGGGCTCTCTGGCATCACCCTGCAGGCAGAGTCTTTGCGGGCTTTTGGTAGAAGCTGGTTTTAGAACCAGCAGCCTGGCCATATGGATTGGAGAAAGAAAAGATGAGAAGCCAGCGACGGTCCAGGAGGGAAGAGGTGCGGAGGGGCACACAGAACCAGGCAGGGAGGGAGAGCCGGCCAGCCCGGCCGGAAAGCAGCAAGCTCCCGGGGGCCTGGGCCTGCCAGGAGAGCTTCGCCCCAACATGTCAGACGGTGCCTGGACACCCCAGGTCCCCGCTTAGCCCTTCCCAGGGGGCGGGCCAAGGAGCCGGGGCGAGGAAGGCGGCACAGGGAAGAGCGCGCCCGGCGGGCCCAGAGCTGAGGGTGGGGCCTTTCCCCTCCAGTGGGTGCGCAGACCCCAGACTCGGGCATGGGCTGCGGAGGGGCCGCCCCGCCTGCGCAGCTCCTCCCCAGCGAGCCCCGCGTGCACGAGAGGCCTGCCCAGGCTTCTGGCGGATCAAAGGGCCCCGCGGAGCTAAGCAGGCTGCCAACAAGTCTGCCTTAAAGCCTGAGCCCGGCAGGGGCTGGAGCGAGGGGCAGGGGGTCGGGCAGGACCACCCTTGTGGAACAACAGCACCCATGCTCTGTCTGACCTGCTGGCCCCATGGGGCTCAGCACGGGCCTCCTCCGCCCTCCCTGCTCCCCAAGGCAGCCCCCGCCCCGGCTTGCGGAGCAGCTCGGTCCCAGAGCAGAGTCGATGTTCTGGGGCTTGGGGACGAGGCCCACGTCTGGGGGGCCTCCAGAGTCCCACTGGGTGTCTGGGCAGAGTTGGGGCCAACTCTGGGGTCTCCACACTGGGGCAATCCCGGGGCGGCCTTGGGCCGAGACCCTTTCTAAGGAAAGAGACGCATCCCCGAGCTGACGAGGGAGGGACTCTCTTTTCCCCCCTCCCCACAGAGGCAGCGAGCTGCAGTAAACGAGTGGCACTCACGGGGCCCAGGCGGCGGCTCCCCCGCCCACCCCCAGGCTCTGGGGAACTCTGTCAGGGACCCTGATTCCATCTGCAGGACGCCCCGCCTGGCGAAGCCTCTGCTCAGCCAGCGTCCCATTGCCCTCTATCAGCCACAGCCCGTGGCGTCCACTTCCTCTCTCAGGCTGCTGCCTGGGGCCCCCGTGCCCTACAGAGGTGGGGGACCCTGCGTCCTCCACTGACTCCCAGGGCATCACAGCATCTCCGGGGCCCCAGGGGGTCAGGGTGTGGCAGCCTAGCTGTCCTGCCTAGTGCCCTCTGACCCCGTGCCTTACTGCCAACAAGACGGGGCCCTCGTTGGGGACACGGCTGGCAGTGACGGTGGTCAGCAGACACGTGGATGGAATTGCTCAGTCTATCCGCAAATCTGCTTTGGGGGCTCCCCTGTTGCTCCGCGATAGCTGGGGAAGGGGAGCATCGGCCCGTAGGGATCCAGAGGTGGCGGCCAGGCCGGCAGCCCTGATGTGTGGATCCGGCGACCCGCTCACTCGCCATGTCTTCGGAGCAGCCAGGGCCCAGCGTGCCCTGAGCCCTCCCTGGCCGGACACAGGAAGTGGGGGGCAGGGTGCTGCCCTCCAGGACTCGGGGTCACTCCTCGAGAAGACGGAAACGTGGGAGAGCACAGGCCCCCTTCCGAGATGACTCTGAATGGTCCCTTTCTTCTCAGCCCTCCCTTGGTGTAAGCAGAGGGCAAATCCAGCCCCCATCACACACCCACTCGTTCAGGGACGACGCCACTTCCTTTTCACGAGCAAACCGCTCACTCCTTCCTCCCTTTCTTCCGTTGCACCTCTGTGTCTGCACATCTGTGCCCACACCTCTGGCAGACCAGGGCCCCAAAGCAGGAGGTGGTGGTCTTGGTTGGAGCCACAGCAGCCACGTGTGGGCTCACGAGGCCCTCCCCAGTGTAACCCGGCCCTGGCACCCGAAGCCCAGGCTGCGTGGGGATCCCTCACCCTGGGCTGCCCCAGACGGGCACTAGATCTGAACGGCAGGGCCGGGGCAGTAAGTGGGGGCCTGGCAGAGGCAGCTGTGTCTCAGGAACAACGGAGTCCCAGCAGCTGGCACTGCGGCAGCTCCTCTGGGCTTCATGACCGGGGATGGGGCCCCTTCCCTGTCCCAGTAACAGTGTCCACATCTGTACAGCGTAAGCACTCCCCTGGCTGGGGCAGCAAGGAAGCAGGCTCTGCGGGCCGGACGACCGGACGGAAGAGGTGAAGGAACACTGCAGATGCCCAGACATCTCCTCTCCAGGGTCCCAAAGCCCCGTGACCTGGCAGAGCCGCCTCGAGCCGCGACCACCTAGCAGTCAGCCGCCTCCACACCTGGCCTTCCAGCTCCTTGACATCGAGGCCCTCTGGCAGGTGCCGGCCCCATCCAGAGCCGGAAGGATGGCCCCGCCTGCCATACCTCGGGGCCGCAGGCCAACACCGTGGCAGGGCCTTCATCACTGCCTCCTCCCAGGCCCTGAGGATGGGCCCCCCAGGAGCTGGGTCCACACTGAGTCACAGCAGCAGCATCTCTCCCGCACAGACACAGACCTCCCTCCTAGATCCTCACGGAGGAAATAAGGAAACTAAGCCGAGTGCCACATCCAGAATCACACTGCTGACAAGTGGGCGGGCCGGGATTTGAACCCAGGTCTGTTCCTTTCGCTCCAGGACAGGACCAGGGAGCCAGCTGCCAAGACGATGCGTTTCCTTTCCTCACGCTGGCTTTCTGTCACTTTCAGTCATCAAGTGTCCTGATGATGGAAAACTGGCAAGAAACTGCACCTGGTAGGGAGGCACGCATGTGCCCTGGGAAGAACCTCCACCCCAGCCTGGACCCTGGCCTCCCCTCGGCCCCCTCCATTGCACGGAGGCCGAGCACCCACGAAGCCACCCAATGTGGAGGAGACCCAGAGGGACACAGCCAGACCCCCGCACTCCTGGGGGGGGGGGTGCCCAGCTGCCATTCCCAGTTTTCCTTACAGCCATTCTCCAAAGGGACACTGCACCCCTCACTTACCCAGCTCCCCTCGACATCGGAGAAATGAGAGCTTGGATCCAGCTGGGGGCGTGTCTCCTCACTAGGGGACCCTAGGGGAAGGGCCCTGTCTGCGAGGGTCGTGACCTCTGAAGGGGAACGACACAGGGACCTTGTAGGCGGTGGTGAGGATTTCTCTAGGGGATGGAGTCATCGTACACCTGGGAGGGGCGTGTGCAGGGGCCGTGCCCGTGACCACCATGTCCTGAAAACCGGCCACATGAGCATGGCACGTGTACATTCTGGCCACACCACTGTCTGGAGGCCCAGAAACGCACAGGACGCTGACGCCACCCCGAGAAATCTCCCCGTGTGGCCAGATTAAGAGGAGGCGACAGATCCCCATAACAACAGTTAAGTGTGTGTGACTCCATCGAGCCTCAGGCCATCTGGCTCCTGCCTGACCTGGAAGCACTGGCTGGAGATGAGCTCCTAAAGAGAAGGCGGGGGCAGGGGCCAGGTGGCCCGAGCCAGGCGGGCCAGGGGTGCACAGGGGAGGCACCCAGGCAGCTGTGCCAGGCGGGCACAGGGGAGGAACCCAGGCAGCTGTGCCAGGCGGGCACAGGGGAGGCACCCAGGCAGCTGTGCCAGGCGGGCACAGGGGAGGCACCCAGGCAGCTGTGCCAGACGGGCACAGGGGAGGCACCCAGGCAGCTGTGCCAGGCGGGCACAGGGGAGGCACCCAGGCAGCTGTGCCAGGCGCAGGCAAAGCAGGAGCAGGCTGGCCTGAGCGCTGCACGGGATCTGTGAGTCACCAGCATGAGCGGGTGGCAGGTGCGTGTGGAGGGTCAGAGGCCAGCACAGTGGGGTAAGGGCCTCCGAGCCCCTCTCTCACACAAGGACTCAGTGTGTCTCTGGGCGAGGGGGTAGCAGGCTGCAAGCCCCATCTGAGGCTGCTGAGCCCCCCGCACTCTGGGAACCCGAGGAGGCGTGGAGCCCTCCTTCCTGCCCACAGTGGACAAGCGCTCCCTGCTGTGAGGTGAAACACTAAGCCCCCAGGTTCAAGGTTTGGGCACCCTTATTTGTACATGATGGTTATCCTGGGGTCCTCTTCCAAGGGTGCCTATTTATTTGCTTTCCCCCCATTTCAACCGATCAGGCATCTGGGGTCACAGCCTGGTGGTCTCTGGGGCCTTTGCCCACGTATCAGGAGAGCGGGAATGGGGTGGCGGAGTGCAGCAGCCGGCAAGAAATGGAGGCGCCCTCAGCTCCGGCGCCCCTCCCCCCGCCCTGGCCTCTCACCTCACTTCCCACGGCCCGCATCCCCACCCTCGGCGGCTACCAGCACTGTCCACCCGCCCTGCACGGTCCCCCGCCGCCTCACTCACTGTCACGCTCTCCTCAGCCCCCAGCAATCTGACCTGTTGTCGGCCCGACGCCATCCCTTCCCCAAGAGGTCACCTGCCACCGCCCAGTGGCCCAAGCCAACGGACAAGCTTCTGCCCCCCTCGCCCGCTTCTCGAGCACCCAAAGCATCACGTGGAGGGGACCCAAAACCCGCTGACGATCTCCAACAACTAGCTCGTTGGGTGCCTCTACGCAGGAACGGGCGCGCATGAGGTCTAGACTCCTGGCTAGTTTCCCACGTATAGCCCCCCACTCTCCTCCACAAAAAAAATCAAGTGTGAGCTGGAGCCGCGGGAGAGGTGGCTGAGATGGGCGCGGGGGCGAGGGGCCGTAGAGGGGTGCAGGCCAGGTGCGGGCGGGGGACAAAGGGGACCACGGCTGCGGGAGCGAACGCGCGAGGCACGCGGCCAGGGTGCAGGAAGGCACGGCCTGATCCGAGGAGGGGGAAGACGGGAGGGATGCCGACTTCGGCTGGGGGCGGGGAAGCCCCTGATAGGCGCGCGGAAGGCGTGATGTCACGTCCGGCGGGGGAAGCCCTGCCTCAGCACCCCCGCCCCCGCCCCCACAGGTGGTGCCGCCGCCCCGGGCGCTGGGCGTGGAGGGCCCGCCCTCAGGGACCCCGGACACAGCCCGCGCGCTCCCGGCCACCCCGCTTCCCTCCAGCCGTCAACAGCTCCGCACAAGCCGGGCGGCCCCGGGAACAGGAGGGGCGCCCCGTGCGCCTCGGATCGCGCCCCCGCGCCGCGCCCCGCCCCGCCCCTGCGCGCCCCGCCCCGCGCGCCCCTCCCCGCCCCTCTCCCGGGCCGCCGAGGGGCCGGGCCGGGACTGCGCGCTCGCCTGCCGCGCTTTGGGCCGCCGGAGAGAGCGGCCGGACCTCGCGCCCCGCGCGCCCCGCGCCCAGCCGCCGCCGGCTTTTGTTGTCTCCGCCTCCCCTGCCGCCGGCGCCTCCGGACCGCGAGCCGAGTGCGCCGGGACCTTGGCTCTGCCCTTCGCGGGCGGGGGCTGCACGGGCCCGGCCGGGGGCGCCGCCGGCCCCGCCATGGAGCTCCGGGCCCGAGGCTGGTGGCTGCTGTGCGTGGCCGTCGCGCTGGCCGCCTGCGCCCATGGGGACCCTGCCAGCAAGAGTCGGAGCTGCGGCGAAGTCCGCCAGATCTACGGGGCCAAGGGCTTCAGCCTGAGCGACGTGCCCCAGGCGGAGATCTCGGGTGAGTGACCCGGCGCTCCCGGGTCTCCCCTGCGCCCCCTTCTCTCTCCCGTTCTGCCCTCGTCCGCCCTGCGCCTCCGCGCCCCGAGCCGCCCTCCCTCCGCCCGGGTCTCCTCTGCTCCGCTCGGCCGCCGCCCGGCCCCCAACACGCACACCGGCCCCTTCCCCGCAGAGCTGTCCTCGCCAGGCGGCGGACCGGGCGGTCCCCGACTCGGTGCGTCCTCCGGGACAGGCAGGGCTGAGCGGCGGGGCCGGCTGTCGGGGCGCAGCCGACGGTGGCCATGGGCTAGGGACTCCCACCGGCTGTGCGGGCCTCTCCGGGAGGCGCCTCGGGTCGGCCCGGGGATTCCCGGGGGTCCCCGGCAGAGGCAGCCTAGGGGCCCCGGGAAGGTCGGGAGCGAACTGTGCTCTCGGGGAGGGGCGGGGACGAGGGTGGAGAGGCACGACCTCTGCCCGCGGGAAGGGAACATCACCTCTCAGGGATACCTGCCCAGGGAACTTGTGCTCGCCTGGCGCTCAGGGCCGCCTCGGGCGGGGGATCCAGCTGCAGGTGGTCGGCGCCTTGGATCCCGCCCAGGGACCGTGTCATTTCTTTGTAAGAGCGTCGCCGTCCCAGGGGCCTCGGCCCTGCAGCTGCCCGCGGTCCTGCCCACACCCTCCCTGCAGGCCTCTGAGGAGCTTTGGGGACTGGAGTGAGGGTGGAGGTGGAGCGTCGTGCCTAAGGATTTCACAGACATCCCCCCCCCCCGGCTTTTTCCTCAAACTGCAGACGTGTCCAGAACCAGCTTGGGTCTGCGCGTCTGTTTAGGGTGCCTGGGACACGGTGGACGAGAGTGGAGCAGAGCAGCTTCCTGCCCTGGGGAACTCCTCCCAAACGGGGATGGGGGTGGGGAGGGGGCACCGAGTAGTGACACGGGGGACACGGAATGACCACAGCCACAGGAGTTCTGAGCGAGAGAGGAGTGTGGAATGGGAGGGGGCGGCCAGGCCCTGGACCCCTGCCCCCAGCAGGGCGGGACCCACAGAAGGCTGCCTTGATACCTTGCCCTGGGTTCCAGTCCCGGGTACCAAGCCCCCTGCCCTGGTTCAAGTACCCCAGGGTAAGCCTTCCTGTGCCTCTGTCTGCTGACAAAGCCCTGTCATTGTCAGGGCTGCCACCCTCCCTAGGGGACAGGTTTGCGGGACACATCTGGGTGCCTGGGGCCAGCACACGTTGGTTCATAAGCCCCGCCACCCGCCATGCAAACAGGAGCTAATGCCCGGGAATCCCTGGCCTTTCGGTTGAATCCCTTCCCCTGGACACCAAGGCCTCAGGGCAGCTGAGCAGCTGCCCTCACCCAGCCCCGATCATAGACGGCACTCCAAGGCCCCCTCGTCCCACAGCTCTCCTTCACGTCCACTCCTACTCGGCCGCTGCGTCCTCGGGACCGTCCTAAACTTGGTCACATCCACAGGCCTCTGTCCCAGTTAGGCTGAGAGACAGAGTGGCGGAGTCTGGGCAACCGTCAAGGGCTGGGAGAGAGCAGGACAGCCTGGAGAAGGTGAGGTGGGGCCGGCGGGGGGCTGGCTCTTGGCCTCCTTGGGCTGGGGCTGCAGTGGGCTGGGGACCCGGGAGCAGCAGAGTGCCTTGCTGTGCACGTGACGGGGTGGGGGGTGTACGGCTGCCCAGCAGCTGTCCCAGCACAGCGCCAGCCAGGGCTTCAGGTGCTGCCCCCCCGCCGGGGCCTGGACTGCGCCCCCTCCCGACCAGTGCCCGTGGCTCCTCTGTCCCAGCTCCAGGGGCTTCTGGGAAGCTGCTCTGCCCGACCCCCTATGGCTTCATCCTCCCCCATAAGCACCTGAACTGGAGAGTGCCAGTGCCACGTGGGGTGAAGGAACCAGGGTGACCTCCCAAGGCAGCAGCCAGTCCTGTCCTCCCCTGCTCCGAGCAACTTGCGGGCTCCGTGGAACGGGCGCCCTCTGGTGGCCCCGTGGTGATACGCTGCTCTCGGGGATCCAGGCCTTTGGCGTTCTGTCCTGCCGGCCGGCAGGCAGACTTCTGCAGCCTGGGGAGCCCCAGGGGTGGACGCCTGGGCTGGCTGGTGGGGTAGCGACTCGGTGCTTTTGCTAGTCGTTGGAGGGGAGGGAGGGCGGCCCTGGGTCTTTGGGTGGCCTTTCCAGCCTGTGCCTGCCCGGGAGAGCAGAAATGGTGTGTGGGCTTATGAAGGAGGGACTGTCAGTGCGCGTGGGGCTCCCGTTCGTGACTTGGTGTAGTGTTTCGGCTGGATGTAGTTTCTGGACAGCCAGGCATGGCCGCGATGAGGACGACGGTCATCCCCTCTTACAGGCTGCACAGCCCAGGTAGCCCTCCCTCCAGCCAGAGCACTGTATGGAAGGTGAGGGGGGCCACCCTTCTAGCTGGTTCCCTCTGCAGCACTGGGGGAAAGCCCAGCCCCGTGCTGCATCTCACGCACACACACGCGCAGACGTGCGCACACACACACATGCACACACATGCACACGCGTGCACACACACGCACGCACGCATACGGGCCGCCCATCTTCTATCTGTGCCTGTGGGGTTGCTCCTGGTCCCCAGATGTCTCCTGAGCTCCTGCTCGGCCTCCTGACACTTGACACCGTTTGTCGTGTATCTCTCTGAGCCTCCACTGAGGCCCTGGGGGCAGAGGCCACCTCTGTACTGTACTGTTCTCTGTAGTAGCCCCAGAACCTGGCGCAGTTGCTGGCACAAAGTAAGTTCTCAGTCAGAACTTGCCGGAGACCCACACGCGGCCTGCTTAATGCCAGACGTGGTGGGCGAGCAGGGGGAGACGGAGGGCCTGGGCACAGGAGAAGGGCCTGGACCTCGGGGATGGAGGCCAGAGGGGAGCGTGGGCCTGTCAGTGCGACGCGGACTGGTGGGCGGCTCCTTTGCTCCTGGACCCCGGCTGGCCGTGGATTCCCCACCGAGGACCACCCCTTAGCCTCCCAGCGGAAGCCGCTGCTTCTCTGTGCCGTCCTGCCCGAGGCCGAGAGAGCCCTCCGAGTCTGTCCCTTAGCCGCGCGGCCCTCGCGGGCCGTCTGTGCACAGCCTGGCCTCACACCAGACGGTGTGTGCGCCCTGCCCTGCTCAGAGGCTAGAGGCCCCCGTGTGCCTGGCCCCAAGCCCCAGGGTGGTCCGTGGCCTCCAGCTGAGCTGCTGCTCTGTCCCTTCGCCACTAGAGCAGCTGAGGTTTCATCCTCCACAGCGTGAGGGCAGGGCTGGGTTGGGGGGCGGGGAGGACCACAGGTAGGGGGGCCCAGGGGGGCCAGGGGCCGACAGGGTCACCTGCACGATGCGGCGGCCTGGCCCTTGCTGGGGCCGCAGTGCCGGACACGCCGCGTGCCCCTCCGAGGGGCGGCACGTCCTCCGTGGGCCTGGGCTCAGATGCCAGCCCTGCCGCGTTGGCCGCCCCGCCACCACCACCCCCAACTTGGCTTCTCTGTGCCTCTGTTTCTTCACGTGTGACAACGGGAATAGTCGTGACCCCCGGAGGGCTGCAGGAGGGAGATGCTGACGCCGCGCACTCGGCGGCTGCCTCAGGCGTGTCCTCCCCTTTGCCCCCCTCCCGAGAGGCCCCCGGAGGGCCTGCAGGCAGTCGTGTCTGGCACTTAGGAGCCCTCATCGTGACCCGGACTCAGCGTGGGTCCCTCCCCGTGACTGTCTAGCTGGTACAGCAGATGAGGAGGGGTCTTTGCAGACCTGCTTCACAGATAAGAAACCGAGGCCGAGAAGCCCCACAGCTTTGTTCAGGGCGCTCGACCCACGTGGAGCTCTGAGGCCTAGAGCCCAGTCTGCTGACCCCCAAGCCGGTGGCTTTCGCTGCTGAACAGTCCTGGGCTCTGTGTTCTCTGGAAGCCTTGTGCCACCCCAGGCTGGAGGCCTGAAATGGGGCCTCGAGGCCAGGCCCTTACGGGCCACCAGCTGCCTTCTCCTTCCTGGTCGTAGACTCCACTGCTTAGGCCGGGTTAGAACTCCCCTTAACTGGAGCTCCTCCTGCGCCTTCTCCGCAGCCGCCCTGCCCCCACCCCGACCACTGCCGGTGACTCGGCCTTCCACGTAGCCGGGCCTTACCCTGAGCTGGTCCCGGGAGCCTGTCCAGTGAAGGCCTGCCGCTCCTGCCCTGCTAGAGAGGGCTGTTCCGGGGGCATGAATCAGGCGACCCTGCCCGGGGTGTACGCAGAGGGTGGCCCAGCTGTGTGCTGCTGGCCGACCCTAAGAGCCGCCCCTGGCGTGTCCCCAGCACCATGCCAGGCCAAGTCCCCCGGGAGTCATGGGCCGATGTCCCATTCAGGGGTAGGTGAGTCCAGAAGACAAGACAGGTCGGTCTTGGTAGACCGGTTCCATGCTGGCCTTAATAAGGAACAGCGTGAGCCCGTGGTGGACAGGGCTGCAGGGCCACTGAGGCCTCCCAGGAGAGGGACTGAGGACACTCCCGCCAGGCGGCAGGTGGGCTTCGGACCCAGGAGGAGAGCACAGAGGGTGTGTGGGTGCACCAGGCCTGTGCTAGGCCACCCACGTGCACGGGCACAGGTGTCAGCCTGGCTGGTCCTGGACAGGGAGACAGGCCAGGAGAGGGGCTCACCCGAGGCCACGCCAGTATCAAATCGGGCCGTGGCCTGGACATGCCCAGGTGGTGAGAGGATGGTCAGCTCTCCTATAAGCCAGACCCTCCTCCCTGAGTCCCGGCTTGGTTCAGGAAGATTTCAGACCAAGACTCAAGGCCCAGGCCTTGCCTGTCTGATGTCTCCTTGCCTGGTGCCTGGCACCAGCTGTGACCACATCTAGCCGTCAGCACAGCCCTGTGGGGTCAGGTCATCACCCACATTTGGGAGAGGACACAGGCTCAGGAGGGTGAGGGCTCCAGCCCGGGGCCACCCACCCCGTGCCAGCTGGCAGCCTTCTCGCCACATGTGTCTAGGAACAGGCCTGGGCAGGTGCTCTGAGCTGCCTGAAGTCTGGGCGGAGATGGTTCAGGCGGAGGTGCTGCAGTCCTCCCCAACCCCAGGCCCTACCCCCTGTCCCCAGCTGTGGGGTGGGGGCTGTCCTGTCCTCCCAGCCGTGACCCCTACACTGGGGCAGGGCTGGGGCCTCCAGCTTTCTCGACTGTTCTTGGTCTCGCCATGGGTGCAAGGGAAGCTCTGGGTGTGAGGGGTGCATACCGGCTTTCCTGGCAGGAATCCTGGAATCCTGGGTAGATCTAGGAGCCCCTGAGGGGGTCAGGCCAGCCCCACCGCAGCCCCTCGTCTGCCTGTGGCCTCAGCATTGGCCCCCACCAGCTCCTGGCTGGCTCACCTTCCTGGCACACACGCCCCCTCCTGCCAGATCGGCCCTCCCCATGCCCACCCTCGGCACACGCCCATCACCATCCTCCCTCCGGGGCTTGGCCCTGCTGCTCAGCTTCCTGGGCATCCCCAACACACTCACTACTCTCCAGGGCTCTTTCTGTTTTCCCGGGGTGCTCCCCAAGTCTGGGCAACCTCAGCAGTAAGTGTGCTGAGCACCGCCCATGTGGTGCCAGGCTGGGCTGGGTGCTGGGGTTCAGGCGTGTGTCTGCTTCCCCCGGCTGCTGGCACAGATGCAGCAGGCTAGGCTGCCTCACAGCAGGAGTTTATCGTCTTGCAGTTCAGAGTCTGGAAGTCCAAGATCAAGGTGTCACTGGGCTAGTTCCTCCAGAGACTGTGAGAGAGAAGCTGTTCCAGGGCTTCTCCTGGCTTCTGGGGGTTGCAGGCAATCCTTGGGGGCCCTTGGTCTGTAGTCTCTGGGCTTGTCCTTATGAGTAGGTGTCTCTGTGCTGGCCTGCTTCTGAATTTCACTTTATGGAAATAAGGACACCAATCCTATCAAGTTAGGGGCCCAACCGGTTACATTTGCAAAGACCCCATGCTCAAATGAGGTCACCTCCTGAAGTCCTGGGGGTCAAGACTCTGACATATGAACGAGGGTCAGGGTTCAGCCCATTGCAGGTGTGGTGCCTCACTCGTGGGTGCATCCTGTCCGGTGGGCGGGGATCATGGGCTCTGGGTATTTCGGTTGGTGGCTCCTCAGGACAGGGCCGTGCCGTAGGCTCGGGGTCTCGGCTCAGATGTGCACCATGGCCTTGGTGTTGGAGTGAGGGTGTCAGACCACCCTCAGCCCGCTCCTCACCCCCACCAGCCTGCAAGCTTCTCGGGAAAATGGCCAGAGCTCTGCACCCCGTGGGCCTTAACTTCTCCAACTGAGTCAGAGAGGAGGCCGGGGGCCACTCATTCTGACATTCAGAGTCTGGTAACTGCCAACCCGCTGATGCATCTCACTTGTGGCACGTCCCAGAGCCTGGGTGGGCAATGAGGGGCCCAGCTGTAAGACCTTCATGGGGTCAGGGGCACCCGTCTGGGAGACTTGTGACTCGCTGGCACCAGTTTGCCGTGGACAGGCTGGGGGTCCCCCCACCCCACAAGTGCAAGGGCCCCTGAGCAGGGGACACAGCATGCGGGGCATGCTGTAGGCATGCTGGCAGGCAGCTGGCTCCTGGCTCCGTGGCCCAGCCGAGGACGCTGGCTGACGATTTGTGCTAAGTGCTCCCTGGGTTCTAGAGGCTTGGCTAGATGACAGGGCAGGCCCGGTGGGCTCCATCAATCCTGCTCCCTCACCATCGGCCCTGACCTCGGCCCCCTGGAGCGCCAGCGCCCTGCCTGCCGCCCCTGCTGCATCGTGGAGGAGGAGAGCTGTGCAGGCTCGGTCTCCGGCAGCGGGAGGCCAGGCAGTTTGCGACCTGGCCGCGTCCGGGGCTGCAGGGAGGGAGGAGATGGAAAATGGGGTCCAGCACCAGGAGGTGGTGAGGACCAGTCAGCAGCACCATGAGGCAGGCCTCCCATCAGCTCGGGTGTCTGCAGTGTGGCCGAGCCCAGGGCCCTACAGGTGGACAGGATGGACAGGGTGACCACAGCCGGGCCTGGGGCCAAGGAGAGCACCTGGGCTGGAGCAGGCCAGCAAGCGGAGGCCCTGCAGGAGCCCCGGCTTGGGCCCTGCCCTCCTCACGCCTCCTTCCCACCCACTGAAGTGCCCAAGAGCCAGCCCCGACCTCGGTCCAAGGCCCTGCGTCCTTAAGCCATGCCCTGGCCTCCGCTGGCCCATTGCCTGGCAGCCCCTCCCAGCCTCCCAGAGCGGGCAGGACGGGGTGCCTGCAGGGCAGGCCGAGTACCACCTGGTGCAACCACTTAGTGTGCAGGTGGGGAAGCTGGGTCCCAGAAAGAGGTCCCCAGTGCTCAGAGCCCTGTCCCTGGAGTGGCTTCTCCTCTGTGGCCTTGCTGCCCTGGCCCAGATTTGCCCCAGGTATCTGGTGTGGGCACCGGGCAGTGGTGCCCCACATTGAGGGGGTGCCCCAGAGAGGAGTAGGTCAGGGGCGAGCCCACGCAAGCCTGCCTCGTCGGGGCGCTGGGGGACATCCGTGTGGCCCTGTCTGTAGGTGCTGGGCGTGCGTTCCAGGCTGCAGTGGTGAGGTCGGCCAGAGGACAGAGCTGGCGGGGAGGCCACAGAGCTCCCACAGGTACAAGGAAAGACGGGCCCTGGCAGACGCCAGAGGACTGAGGGGCTCCAAGGCTGGGACAGGTGGGCGAGCCCCAGGAGGGGCTGGGTGGGGTGTCCAGGAGAGGAGCCAGCCTGAGAGGCGCACATGAGGACTCGGGCTGCAGGAGGGCCCGGCCGGCTGGCCAGCAGGAGAAGAGAAGGTCAGGCTCAGCTCAACTCTAGCCCAAGCTCTGCCAGCCCACCACCTCAAGGAGAGCCTCCTAAGCTCAGAGCTGGTCCCGCCGACGGGCGCCAAACGCCCGAGCCCCGCCACCCTGCCGCCCCACCTGCTTGGAAGGGACGAGGAGAGGCTGGCCAGGCAGGAGGCAAGGCCCTTCACCCTCCTACCCGTCCATCCATTCATCTGCTCTGTGCTCACCCTCAAGCTATGGGCCCCACCCCCAGAAGGTCAGGGTCTAGTGAGAAACTCAGCTGGGGCTGCCAGGCCCTCCCAAACCCTGCAGTCCGGGGCCAGGCAGCCACTGGCCATATCCTGAGCCTCGTCTGCGCCCCGGCTGTTGGCCCTGGGGGTGCATTTGGCTGCAGTGCTCCCAGCAGCTTGAGGGATAGGCCAACACGTCTCCCTCTCAGGCGGGCAGCCAGGCCCTGGACAGGTGCACGTGGCAGTGACTGTGGCCCTGTGCCTCCCTGGTGGGGACACTTCCTGGCCTCACCATCAGCACCAGAGCCTGTGGAGGTCTGTGGCCTGTGCACACCTTCAGACAGCATCCCCCGAGCTGAGGGCCGCTCTCTGAACCTGAGGGTGGCCGTCCGGGCTTGTCTGTGTGTCTAAGCACATCCTTGGCGCCTGGGGCCACCTGTGGATATCTGGGCCCTGTGGTGAGCCATGTGTGCGTCCTCAAGTGTCCGGGGCTTCGGAACATACATCCCACCCACCTGTGACCATCTGCAGGCCCCGGGGAGACAGATGCTGCCACCTGCTTCAGGACTGGTGGAGGTCTTCACTCCCATCTCTCCCTTCACCATGGAGTTCGGGACACACCGGACCCACAGGGGTATTTTAAAGGGACGAGGCTCTGAAAACGTTTAGGCCTGCCGTCCCTGGCCCCCCTCCCCTGGCGTGGCAGTGGCTGCCCCCAGGACACTCCAGGCACCTTGCCAGTCTCCCTTCGAGTGACCTAACGCCCAGGGACTGCCACCTCCCCGTCACTGTATATTTGGGAGCTGCTGCAGGTCAGACACACAGCTAAGCGCTCCAGGATAAAGTGGGTGCTCCCAACCGGGAGCCGTTCCCCAGGGGCGTTTTTGGTTGTCACAGCATTTAGGGGAGGGGACACGGAGGCCAGGGACCCCATGAAGTGCAGAACACTCCTGAACAGGTGGGAGGTGGCTTCCTGAGACGCCAGTCCCACCCCATGAGAAGCCCTTGAACCAAAGCTCTAGGCAGGATGGAGCCAGCGGCCGAGGGGGCAGAGGGGAGGGGGCACCCCTCTGCTTTGGGGCCAGGGATGGTGGTGGAGTCAGCTCCAGAAGGATGGGCAAACTGGGGTGGACAGACGTGGGTGTGCAGGCAGCTCGTTTGAGGCTGGGGTTCACCAGGGCGCACTGGCGAGGCCCAGGTTTAGAAGTCAGGGGGTTCATGGACTTGACTGAGAAAGAAATGACATCTCCTTTTTTGCTAACCTTTAGCATTTCTTGTTACTATGAACAGGGCGACGATGGCATTCTAGAATCTGGGACTTGGTCACCAGTGGAAACTGCTGATTTTTTCATGTCCCTTTTTCCATTTGTAGCAAATATCTGAAAGTACCGTTTCCACTCACCACAGCTTTGAGTTTCTCATGGGCATCAGGCCTGCAGGGTGTTCGTGGGAAAGCGCATGGACACCACCTCCCACGCCTGTTTATAACGTTCCAACGGCTGCAGCACTGCAGCTAGCTTCCTTCATGGTCCTCTGTGTAATTTTTTACTTCATTACTTCTTTATTCTGAGAACGGGTCTGCAGCCTTCAGCCAGCAGCCAAGGAGGCCCAGGGCCCAGAGAAGAGGAGGCCTCCGGGCGGCGGGCTGGGCCCTCAGCCAAGGCGGGAGGGCCGGTGGAGCCCCATGTCTGCCCCAGGAGAGCCAGCGGGCCGGACGGGAGCACTGGGGCAGAGCGGGGGCCCGGCCAGCTGCCTGCGGGGGGTGGGGGGGTGATAAGGACACAGAGATCTGTCTCTCTGAGTCACTCGCTAGTGTCCCTGAGCTCCTACTGTGTGCCGGGCGCTGTCCTCGGTGCTGAAACGCAACCACAGTGCCATCCGCGCAGGGACTGGACAGGTGTCAGAGGCTTCACGTGAGCTGCAGCTTTGCTGGCCACGGTGACCACGTGTTACTTTTGTAAGTCATAAGTAACGAGAAATAACGTGTGGGTTTAGACACACGCATGCGGTTTGCAATCATACATGTCCCCCTTGACCGCACAGCGAAGACCCCTCCCAGCCTGGGGCGGCCCCTGGCCCACATGCCGCTCGGCCACTCTCGCCGTGAGCCTTGACCTTCTCGCCCCATCCTCCCTGAGGGCCTGAGGCGCTTGCTCGGCCACAGCTCCCCTCCTGGCCCGAGGGTCCCACGCTGCCCTTGCAGGGCTCTTGCCTCGGGCCCCCCACCCCAGGCGTTCCTGGCCCAAGGAACCAGCCCCCACCTCCTCTGCTACCTAGAGTTTTCAAGGCCACCCCCCTGGCCCAGGGCCAGCGTCCTTTGGATCCAGTGGCCGTTCCCAGTGGCGTATGTCTTAGGAAAGAGGTGGAGCCCTAGCAGAAGCCAAAACCTGGTCTCCTGGACCCAGCCATCCTGCCGCCGGGGTTCAAGTCTGGCGCCATGCTCCTTCGCTGTGTGACCTTGGGCCAATTACTGAACCTCTCTGTGCCTCAGAATCTTTTTCTGTAAAATGGGGATGGTAGCAACACCTGCTGTGTGGAGTGGTTGTGAAACTGGGTTCTCGTGTGGAGTGCTCAGCAGGGGGCTGTGTCCCGGGGGCGGGGCATCACGGAGGCGGGGGGGGGGGGGGGGAGCCTGTTGGAGAGATAGGCCCATCCTTTCCCCAGAGGCGGCTGTGGGGAAGAGTGCCCCCTGGTGGGGAGGGAGGCCAGCCGCGCCGGCCAGGCCCAGGGGCCACGCTGGGGGCCAGCGGGATGGGGCTGGAGAGGATGGGCTCCCCGGTCACTGCTGCTGCTTCCTGGGTGGCGCTGTCTCGTGGCGTCCGTGTTCCCCCTTGGCTGGCCCTGGTCCTGAGAAGTTGGGAACTGCAAGAAGGGTTGGCTGCCCGCCCCTCCTGGAGGGGCAACCCGCGATGAAGGAGTTCTGCCCCAGCACAGGGCCATGCCGCCAGCCAGGAGGGCTCTTGGGTAGCCTGGGAGGGTGGCAGCTGGTATTCAGACATGAGTCCCAAGCAGAGGCCCAGAAGGCCCTGCAGGCTCTGCAGAGATGTCGGAGGGTGGGGGGAAGACAGTGCCAGCAGGACCCCACTCACGGTCAGCCCACGGCCAGCCTAGGGGCCTGGCAGCCTGCATCACAAGGGGCCTCTCCATGCCCAGGTCACGTGGGGCCTGTCACTGCCTCTCTGACCCCTCTCTGGGGATGGGGCTGTGTCTGCCCCAGGGATCTGACTGCCCTGGGCGGGGCCGTCCCACCTCTGCCTGCTGGATGTGGCTGAACGGAGCGGAGACCGAGACACCGGGTGCCTGAGGGAGCAGAACTCCCAGGCTGCTTAGAGGCCTGGCCCTTCCCTGACCGATGCGTCAGCTTGACCACCCTGGAGAAACTGAGCTGGAGAGGTCAGGAAGTAGGCTGGCCCACCCATTCCCCCATGGCCCCCAGGACCCACGAGAGGTCAGGGTCCCATCTGTGGGGAGCCGGGCATGTGGGCAAATGCCGAGGTCGCCTGACTGCTCCAGGTTGGGAGCCCTCTGTGTGCTTGGCTGGTGGGGGCCCTTTCTGGTGGGTTTGTGCTGCTGGCAGGAGTGTCCCGGCAGGTGTCCCTCCTGTGCCCGGGGGCGGGGGGGGCGGGGCGTGCCCAGCTGCCTGATGGCGTCCTGGGTCTCAGCAGCTCCTGGCCGCTGACGGGGTGGTGCAGGCTAGCGGGGTGGCCACGCCGCCACTCCGCCCTCACCTTCCAGGAGCCTTCACCTCCATACCTGGGACCTCTGGGCCGCTGGTGGGCCCCCAGGTGCCCAGCGCTTTCATTTCCTTCCCCTCAGCGAAGACAGGGAGGCACTCTGGAAAAGAATGCCTCGTTTATTTGAAATGCGCAGTTAGCTGTGTCCTGGCTGTATCTGCGCGCACACCCTCACAGTCGTGCCTTTGGGGCTGGGCTCGGTGCCCCCCACCCCGACACCGACACCGGCGAGCTGGGTGTGTGCTGGCCACAGCGGTGCTGCCTGGGCGGACGTGCTGAGTCAGCAGCTGGGGACCATCCCACCTGAGAGTTCCCGGGGCCCTCCGGGTGGTTATCTGCACATCGCTTGGTGGCAGAGCGTGTCTGCTCCCGCTTCAGCCTCGGCCCTCCTGCTCAGGAATTCCCCTGGGACTGGAATCAAGGGAGGTCTTGTGATGGGAGAGGCGGGGGAGGCCAGGATTCTTGTGTGTCCCTTGCAGCACTCCAAGCTGAGTGGCCCGGGCATGTCACTCTAGCTCCCTGTGTGGCGCCGGCAGCAGTAGAACGGGAGAGAGCAGTTGTCACGAAGAGGAAAGGATTCTCAAACCCGGAAATAGCTGAGACCCTTGCGCGCACCCAGTGAGAGCTCCATCTCATCAGGAGGTGGCCGGGGCCTCTGGAGGAATAAGGGAGTCCTTGTGGACTGTGAACCCCCCCCCCCCCCCGCAGGCCTCCCTCGCACCAGCATGCAGCTGGCTGTCATGCCGCCTCTGGGGAGGGGTCGGGGCGGGGAGGTGCTGGCTTTCCAGGGCAGGGGGAGGCCTGAGGCTGCGGCTCTGGGGCAGCGCTGGTGGTCAAAGCCTCATCTCCCTGACTGCGAACCCTGCACGGAGATCCTTTCTTTGTCCATATTTGTTACTCAGCACCGGGTCCAGCCTGGATGCTGGGCAGAGAGGCGGGAGAAGAGGAGGCTCCCGCCAGCGGGCCGAGCAGCTCTCCTGCTGCTGGGAAGGGTGGCCAGTCGGAGAGCCCCCAGGGAGGGCTGCCTATTATGCTAAGGGAGGTTAGAGGCTAGGCAGGTGCTTTGGCCCAGAGGGACCTGGAAGGCTTCCTGGAGGAAGGGAGAGGTGAGTGGGCCTTGAAAGAGAGTAGGGCGAGGGAGAAGGGTGCGTGAGATCGAGGGGCTAGCGGAAGCAGCGCGTCAGAGCTGGATGCCAGCGGGGACGGCCATGACCTTGGAGATGGCCGCCAGGCTTTGTGGGGAGTGGCTCGGTTGGGGGTGAGCGGCTGAGCCCCTCTGTGCCTTCCCGTCTGGCTTTTTGGAGCCGCTGCTGGGCGTGGGCCTGGGACTCAGCCTGCCCCCGAGGGCGGGCTCCCTCAGTGGCCTGGCCCAGCGGAGAGTCTGTGCCCTCTGCCTGTTCAGCCTTCCCGGGGTGGATGGACGGGCCTGTGTTGGGTCTTGCGGGAAACTGGCTGAGGGACCCCTGGGCCGCAGTGTCCCCCCTTCTGCTCTTCCGGGGTCCCCCGGTGGACATGGCAGAGGCAGGCAGCATCAGTCCATCTCCTGGGCTGCCCCCCCGGCCCAGAGGTTGGGAGGACGGGCAAGCTAAATGGGAGAGCGGTACGGAGCCCAGGCGTTCCCACCCGGCCCCCGTCAGGGATGGCTGATGTCGAGTCCTGGGTGAGTGTCCTCTGAGCTTGGCCTGGACCAAGGATGAGAAATCAGCGCTGAGCTTGGCCTGGTGGGTGAGGCTTCCAGGGAGCATCTCGCTCCCAGGCCCCATGAGAGAGCCCCCTGCCCTGCAACCAAGACCTGGGGTCATGGGCACAGAAGATGCCCCTTCATCCCCAGTTTGTTCTGAGGCCACGGTGTGAGCCCTGAGCCCTGAACCCTGAAGCACTGCGGGGAGGCCAGTGGGAAGAGGCCTGGCCTCTGAGCCAGAGCTGCTTCCAGGCCCACCTCCAGGGCGGCCCAACCGCCTCGCCAAGGCACCCCCAAGCCTGGTGCCTGCCGGCAGGGTGGCCTGCTCAGGGGGAGTCCCTGAGCAGGAACTAGGCAGCAGAGAGTGGCTTTGTGAGTTACCTGGTGGAACCCCCTTCTTCGGGGGCCCTCAGTGTTCTGGGCCGCCTGGGAGAGGGCACTTCGCTCCAGAGCTACCTGTGCAGCACGTGTCTCCGTGTCCCTGTGCAGGCTGGCCGGGGTGGGGGGGGGGGCCCGGGGGGCCCGGCACGGCGGCACTGCGGGGAGGGGGGCCTCAGTAGGTGGTTTCTCCAGTGGGTCTGGCAGGCACCGCGGAGGCAAGGAGCAGGGCTGGGGCTGCCGCGAGTGGAGGGGATTGGTCCTGGGTGTGGGAGGGTGATCCAGGAGGAGGAGGTGGCTGAGCCAGGGGAGGGCGTGGCCAGGCGCGGTCTGTTATTTCCTAGGGAAGCAGATCAGGACGTTAGGATGGAGCCCCAGGTCCCTGAGGCCAGAGGCTGGGGGCTGGAGAGGGCGGGGAGAGGATACGGGAGTGACCGATGGTGGCCCTTGAGTGCCCAGACAGCAGAAGGGATCTGGTCGTTGTCATGCGGAGAGGAGACTCTCAGGCAGTGGGCTGCCACTCTCCTTCGGAGAGAGCTGACGCCCCTGCCATCAGCATTCTGGGATGGGCCCTGGCTCCCCTGCGCACCGGACTCCAAATGGGGAGCAACCCCCGGAGGGCAGCGCGGCAGGAGCCTGGCGGGCACCGGGTGGGCCCCTGGCCGTGGGAAGCTCGGGGGCTGAGCGCGGCTGCCGGGCCGGCGGCGGGAGGGGGGCGGGGCGGCCGCGGCGGTTTCCCGGGAGACGGGGGCGGTGCCGAGCGCAGCGGGGCGGGGGCTGCGGGAGGAGGCGCGTCGCCGCGCGGGGAGCCGCCGCCCTCCACGGTGCGCGCCAGTGCGGCTGCAGTGCCGCCCTGGCAGGCGGCCGCCGAGTCCTCCAGCCGGTCCCGCTCGGCTGCGCTTCCGCGCACCTTCTCCAAGCCCTCCAGCCCAATCCTGCTCCTCCGCCTTTCCACGGGCGGACCCCTAGACCCCCACGCACCCGCACCCGGAGTCGCGCGCCGCCCGCCCGGACCGTCACCGCCGCCGCCGCCGGGGACGCCGCCGCCGGAGCCGCCGCCGAGAAGGGGTTTCGGGCTAAGCCCGGGCGGCGTCCGCGGAGCTGGGATGCAAGCCGGTGACCCCGCCCGGGCCCAGCCCGCCGCCCGCCCTATCCCCATTTCCATGTCCGCCGTGCCACCGCATCTCCATCCGCGGGCCCGCCGCCCTCACCTCCACTGCCTCCTCCTAGCCATCTTCATCTCCAGCCCTGTCGTCCCCCATCACCACCGCGAGAACCCCACCTTCAGCCCATGCTACCCCGCGCTCGCCCTCGCCACAAGCCCTCGTCTGCGCCCTCATCCGTTTCTCCACCCCCTTCCCATCACGAGCCCCCCGCCCGTCTCCGCGTCCGCCCCGTCGATCCCTCATCCTCTGCGCCCATCTCCAGTCCGCCTCTCCTCCCCAGTTCCCCACCTTCGCCCCGTCTTCGCCTGCCTCCCGCTGTATCCCCGCAGCGCCCCTGCCACCCTCCCCGCCCCCATCTCTTCCTGCAGCAAGCCCCCCTTCCTCTTCCGTCAACCCATTCCCCTCCCCTTCGCTTGCGGCAGCCCCTGCGAGCCCCCTCTCCTGCCACCCCCGCCAGTGCCTGCCGCGCCCACTGCGGCAAGCCCCTTCCCCGCCAATCGCGTCGCCCTCCTGCCCTCCCCCCTTCGCCTGCCGCAGGCCCCGGCGGCGCGGCCCCCCTGCTCGCTGCGCCAGGAGCCCGGAGCTCGGCCGCCGCTCCAGACCCTCGCGCGCCGGCTCCTGCTCCGCGGCGCGGGGCCCTCGGTCCCTGGCCGGCAGCGAGTGGCGCCCGGGCGCTCGGCCTTTGTCCCGCCGCCAGCGACGCAGCCCCCGGGCAGCGGGACCCCTCCCGCCGAGCGCAGAGGTGTCGCAGCCGAGACCCCTCAGTGTCGGTCCCCGTGCGTGACGGAGGCTCTGCAGCGGCGGCAGAGGGCCGCCTTGGTGATGCTGTCACGTGGCCGGGATGGTGGAGGGGCTTTCGGCCGGCGGAGAGGTGGCCGGGGAGGGGTAGAGAAGCGCGCTGGGGAGCGGGGCGGGAGGCTTAGGGTTTGGTGCCGCGTTCGGAGCGGGGGAGGATGCTGGTTGAAATGTCCCGTCCGAGGTGGGTCTGAGGCCGCCCCCCTGCAAGGACTCTAGGTGCTCGGGGTGACCCCGCGACAGAGACTGGCCAGGGACAGACGCTTCTTGGTCGGGGCCGGGGGGGGGGGGCAGTGAGGAGGTGAGGAAAGAAGGTCTGGAGCTTGGGCTGTGGGCGGTGCCCAGGCGACCCCGGGTTATTTGTCCAGCGCCCCCCACCAGCAGGCTGGTGGACGTGCCAGCAGGTCCTGCAGCGCCCACTGGAGCTGGAAGGGGTCCAGGAGCAGGAGTGGGCATATGGGCAGTTGTCCCGAGAAGGGTCAGTTGCTTGGGGAAAGCCTTCTGTACACCCCGCCCCCTCAGCAGGCCGGCTGGGGTCCAGAGCTGAGAAGGAAGGAGGGGGGGGGGCAGGGAAGCAGCCCCCTAACTGCTTTTCCAGACCTGGGCCTCTCCCTCGTGTTTTGGAGGCCAGGGTGCCTAGAACTGGCCACAGAGCTGCATTCCAGCACCGTCCTGGGAGGCCAGGGCCGCCAATTGCCTACACCGAATTGCCGAGAGTATCCTTGGGGCAGCAGGATTAGTTGGTGCAGAGCATCTGGGATGTGGCTTTAAAGGCAAGTTGAGCAGGCAGTCTGCGTACTCCTGTGTGAGCTGCAGAAGCTTCTGGAGAGATGGGCTTGGTGTGGCGCCATCTTCCCTCTGCAGTCTCCTTGGGAGGGCTCTAGGGCCACCAGTCAGGAGCGGCTGCCAGGCTGGGCCCGGACAGATGAGGTCTGCATCCAGCATTGGTGATGGGATCACTGTTGGGAAGGGGTCTTGGGCTAAAGCACTGGGTCTGCAGAGCTGGTGGGGGGCCTGCTGGGTGGGCACGCCATCAGGAGGCTGCTTGTGCCCTCAGGAGGGCTGGGAACTGCGGCTGTGTCGGCAGGTGGCAGGAGGTGTGAGGCTTAAAGATGTTTAAGTCATAGGCTGATGGGACTTGCTGAGGAGAAGCCGGAATCTGGGGTGACCCAGGAGGTCTGAGTATGGGGGCAAGAAGGTGGATACCTGGTCTGCCATCCAGCAAGAGAAGGAACTGCTGGGGGGGGGGTAGGAAGCGAGTGCAGGTGTTTTAACCTGGGGAGGGCGGCCGGGGGTTTGGAGACTTGGGACCTGGGGGCCGGGCCTAGCGGAGAGGCTCTAAAGAGACTGCGGATGGGGGAGCAAACCTGCCGTGAAAGAGCTCTTCCCCCAAAAAAACCTGGGAGCACGAGAGGAGGAGGTGTCTCGAAGGCTGAGGGAAGGGAGAGTTCTAGAAGGATGTCGTCTGCTGTTGAAAAAGCAACAGACTGAGGAAGAAAGGAGGGGCCGTCACTGGCCAGCTGGGGGAGAAGGCTCAGTGCAGATGGGAGGGGTCAGTGCGAAGCGGGGATAGGCTGATGCCTCCCAGTGGGGAGGGGAAAGGGCGGCGGGGGTGACCGGAGGGCTGGACTGGGCAGCTCTAAGATGGACGGGATACCAGCCATGCCCTCCTGCCTGGCCCGAGTGTCCCCCCTTTCTCCAGGCGTTTAGCCGAGAAGAGGTGAGGGTTTGGGGGTGGAGGTCTGACATGACAAGAGGGGGATTTTATCAGTCTGCCTTGCACACTTCCAGGGTCAGGGAGCTCACCTCCTCTCTGGCAGGCCCCACCCGCCTCCAACTGTTTGGCTTAGATCAGGGAACAGACTTGCTTTTTGGGAAGGAGAGCCCACCTCTGCCCGGCTGATGTCCAGCACCGACAGATGACCCGCAGGCCCAGGCCGAGCTGGGCCAGTGCCTTGACCACCAACTAGCACCGGCCACCGCATCTGCCCTGCCGCGGGCTCGGGGAGCCTCAGCCCAGCCTGCCCGGGGCCTCAGGCCGGCGCCCGGGCTCTGGCTCCGTGTCTTCACTCCCGTGTGTGTCCGAGGAGGGAGGGAGGGACGGGGGCTGTGCTGGGGCGGCCGGAACAGCGCAGGTCACCGGGCTGGCTGGACGAGGTGTCCAGGCAGGGCTGAGGGGGTGCCGCAGGGAGGCGGCGGGGGCGGGGCGGGGCGGGGAGGCCAAGGGCGAGGGGGCGCAGTTCACGGCTGGGAGCGGTGGGTGGGCCGATAGCGCCAAGGAGCCTGCTCAGAGCCGGCCTGAGAAAAGGGGGTCCTGGGTGTTTTGTCCTCACCTCTCTCCTGCCTGCAGGAATGGAGGGCTCGGGAGGGAGGGCGGCCAGCCAGGGAGGCCGCCGGCCGCCGTGGCCCGCAGGTGCTCGCACCTCGGCAGCCCGCACCCTCCTGCCTCTCCTGCCTGCCCGCCACTGCCCTGTGACCCATCCAGCCTGGCCTGGGTGCCTGTCACAGCCGGGCCTAAGCTGGCACCTGGAAGCCCCAGGCTGGCACCTGCAGCCACTCCCAGCCCCAGGGCACGTCCCCAGTTCAGCCCGTGACCCCCAGCCCGGCACCACCACGCAGCAGGGGAGGGTCCTCGCCAAGGGTGCTCTCCTGGCCCCTGCCGTTGGAGGGGAGGCCGGGGGCAGGGCAGTTGGGGCCGCGGCCCCTCCTGGATGGGTGCACGTGGCCCTATTGCACAGCCTCCACCATCAGGGAGACGGGTCCAGTATCTGCCCGGCTCTGCCAGCTGGGACGCCGGGTGGAGGACCCTCGTCCTGCTCTGTGAGCTGCCCCCTGCTGGCGATGGTCCAGGGCCACGGGTCAGCGTCAGCAAGGGCAGCCGAGAGGAAGAGCTGTCTCTGGGGATGTCCTCGGGTCCCAGCCCTCCCTGCCTGGAGGTGCCCGCCCCCCCCCCCAACCCCACGAAGGAAGGAGGGCAGGGATGGGGGTGCTTACTCTCTGCCAGGCCCTAGGGAGCCAGGCTCTGTCCCTCCATCCCCGCTGGTTCCCTTGAGGCCCGCATGTGGCCAGAAAGGCCTGACTCGCCCCGGGGCGGGGGGCAGGTCCCAGGCCCCTGACTCCCCACCGCGCGGTCCTGGGGCTCTGCAGGGCGTAGGCCCCACAGTCGGCCCTGTTCCGGGATGGAGGCCACAGCGCCCCTTCGACAGCAGGCCCTGGGAGCAGGGTTGGGGGCCCCGGGGGACGAGGCGGCTGGGGGCAGGTCTGTGAGGGAAAAGGGGGAGGGAGCTGCGCTTCCTGCCTCCGCACCCCCCGCCCTCCTTCCTCCCCACCCCCAGCCTCTGACACCTCCCTCGAGTGCCACCCAAGTGTGCAGCGCCCTTCTGCACCCTCCCACCGCACCTGGGGCACCGCCGCCCTCTCCTGGCTGTTCCACTGATGGGCACGGAGCTGCACACGGGCCATAGGGCAGCTCTGTCCTCTGCACCTGTTCTTGCTGCCCTGGGGCGTGTGCAGGAGAGGAAGCCGCTCAGACTTAAGTGTGACCTAGCCACCCCTGGCCACTGCTGTGAGGCAGCCCAGTGGCCGTGGGGGCCTGAAATCGAGCGGCCTGAGCCACTTGGCCCCTGATGTGACTTCGGACAGGAACCCTCATCTCTGCCAGCCTCGGTTTCCTTGTCTGTAAAGTGGGTTCACAGCACCCACCTCAGAACTGGGGCCGGCAGTTTGAAAGGTGCGCCCTGCACCGCGAGTGCTGGAGGCAACCTCAGTCACGTCCTCGTGCCGCCGGGAGCAGCGCCGCCAGGAGCCCGCGCCGGGCAGTGGCACGGGGGTGATGGGAGCTTGGAGGGCGCAGAGGAGGGTGCGCACGCCGGAGGGGGCTCAGTGTGTCCCGCCAGGGGGGTGCGGGTCTTGCAGCAGGGACCCAGCAGACTTGTGCCCGGGCTTTCCCGACGGGGTGGGCCTCGGCCTGGGGGGCCCCTGCCTCTGGCCGGCCCGGAGCTGTGGGTGGGTGGCCTGCCCATCCTGCAGGGCCTGCGGTCCTCAGTGGGAGCTGGCACTCCGGACTGGGGTCGGGGAAGCTGGGGCTGTCCTGCCCTGCCCCTCCGGGATCCCTTCCTCTCCCTCTCCTCAGCCTGGGCCCGGGGAGGGGCGCCGGGCAGGCCTGGACACTTCCCCTGTGAGCCTGGAGTCTGGCAGCCCCCCCATGCCCCCCACGCAGGACCTAAGGCCTCTGTGCTGAGGTCCAGGTGTGAGCTGAGCTGCTCAGGGCACCTGGGGCGGCCCTCCTCACACGCAGGGGGCGTGGAGGTCTGGAAGGAGCTGAGTGGGGGCAGCAGCCCACAGCCCTGCCCTGGGGCTCAGTCTCCCGCACTCCTGCTTTACACCCGTCCCCCCCGGGGCTTGCCCCAGGAGGCCTGGAGGTGGGCTTCTGCAGAGGAAGCCCTGCTCCTGTGTCCTGCGCTGAGGGGGCTGCACGGCCCACCCTAGGCGCTGCCCCAAGACGGGCCTGCCTTCCCCCGACCCTGGCAGGCAGCCCCACCTGCGTGCCGCCTCCTGGGGCCTGCCGCCCACGTCCCCTCTGTGCAGGAGAGCCCACCGGCCTCGCGGCCGTTCTCCTGGTGACCCGCCCCCCAGCCTCCCGTAGCCCTCCTCTCCCTCACGCCAGCCCCTCCCCACAGGTGAGCACCTGCGGATCTGCCCCCAGGGCTACACCTGCTGCACCAGCGAGATGGAGGAGAACCTGGCCAACCGCAGCCAGGCCGAGCTGGAGACGGCACTCCTGGACAGCGGCCGGGCCCTGCAGGCCACGCTGGCCGCCCAGCTGCGGGGCTTTGACGGTGAGGGGCTCCGGGGCCGCAGGACACTCACGGCGGGGGGCTGGGCACTCGGGGGCCTCTCGCAGCGAGGCAGGGTCAGAGGGGACGTAGTAGCAGAACACTGGCCACGTGCAGGGGCCTGAGCGAGGGATCCGTGAACTCGGAGTCACCCGTAGGTCTCTGTCCACCCCGAGGCATGCAGCACGTTTGGGGAGAGCCAGCTTGTCCCTTCCATCAGCCCCTCAGAGGGGACCCTCTGCCCCCCAGAGTTCTCCTAGGCACCTGCCAGGGACAGGCCTGGCACTGGCCACCAGGTGGTCTGGAGCTGGGGAGCTCAGCGTGAGGACCGAGCTCGGGGGCCAGGACGGGGCTGCAGGGTGCTGGGTGGAGGCACAAGGAGTTTGGGGCCCCTGCCGTGGCCCTCGAGCCTCCAGGTCAGCTGTGTGTGTCAGTCATCTGTTCCCGGCCCCTCACCAGCTCTCTCGTCGTGTCTGGGCCCCTAAACAAGGGGTGGTGGCATGACGTCGTGACGCTGACCGCGGGCACCTCAGAGGGGCCCCCGAAGTGACAGCTGATGTCAGAGCCTGCACAGCACCCATTCGGGACACTAGTCTGTGTTAAAAGCGATTCCTCATCCGCTTCCAGGCCCACTTGTGCCCCCCGCCCCCACCCACGAGTCCTTTCCACCTGCCCCTCTGTGTGCCCCTTCCCGCCCCGCGCCTCAGCCCCGGGCCGTGCCTGCTAGCTCCCTCCGTGCCTCGTGCCTTGGGAGCAGCCCTTACCTGGCCCCCTGTGGCAGGGGTCTCAGAGCCTTCGTCTGAAGCGCGCCTCGGGCGGCCGCGTTCCAGGGTGCAGGGCCCACGCTCGCGCACCACACCTTCCGGGCCGGCTGCCAGGGGCCTGGCTCAGAGCAGGACCCTGCTCAAAAGATGGGGCTGGGGCTGGCCATGGGATTGGGGGCCCCGTGACCACCCCGTGTGCTGCTGGGCTAGTGACTGAGCTACAGACTGCCCATCTGGGCCAGAGGCCGGGGTGGGGACCAGGACCCGAGTCCCACGGCGGGAGCTGGCTGGGAACTTGGACTGTCCGCCCCTTCCCACACTTCCCACCTGGGGAGCTGTAGGGGCACAGCCGGAGCTGCGGGAGGCTCTTGGGTGGGGTGGGTGTAGACACGGGTCTGAGGGCCAGAGACCTGATGTCCACCACGCCTCAGAGCAAAGCCTGCCTGGCCCTGTGTCCCTGGACACCCGAGTTTGGGCCCGTGTGGGGAGGGCTGGCCACAGCTCTCGAGGAAGCATCCGAGTGGACGGTCTGTGTGCTTATGGACCCTGCAGTCTCCCTGCTGAAAGGGGTGGACGGCGTTGGGGGCCTCGTTCTCAGCACACGGGGCACAGAATTATTTCCCCAAAACCACAGGGGTCTGCGGCCCACGCTTACGCCCCGCCTCGGCACCCCCGTCCGAGACTCGGTGCATCCCGAGGGCTGTGGGAAACCCTCTCCAGACCCTCAGGCTGGCTAGCTTCCAAAACCTGGGGGTTCGGGGGAAAGATGAGGGGGTTCGGGGGGGAAGATGGTGGAAGAGTAAGACACGGAGATCACCTTCCTCCCCACAGATACATCAAAACCAGAGGGAGGGCGTCCAAGAGAGATAAGGATGGAGGGGGAGGGCAGGAAGCCCAGGAGAGCCTCAGAGGTGGGCAGGGTGGAGAGTGCACAGAGGCTCACCCCCAGGGCAGGGGGCCTGGCTGGGTGACAGAGAGGCGGGGGAGGGGGAGGGACAGGGACAGGGACGCAAGGAGAGCTGCTGGGAGGGAAAGCAGGCGAGGGTCGCCCTGGGCCTTCTTCCCCCAGGTGGGTCCCACCCCAACTCAGAGCACTCTCCTGCCCTCCACACAGACCCTTGCCAGGTGATCTCGTGGGGCACTGAGGCACCGTGTCCCCCCTACTCAAGGCCCAGCTCAGAAATGGACTCTGGATGCCCAGACCCCGGGCCAGGAGGGGGAGGTCTCAGAGCCCCGTGGGGGCGGGCACCCAGGGTGGGAGCGGGCACCCAGGGCCCGTGCAGGCTCTGATGACTCTCGGAGCACCGGGGATCCCCGGCGGAGCCCCCTTAATGCCGGTCGCGCTGCCACAGCACGCGGGGTGGGCAGGGGGCTCCGGGAAGGCCTGACGCCCGTCTCCCGCGCGCAGATCACTTCCAGCGCCTGCTGAATGACTCGGAGCGGGCGCTGCAGGAGGCCTTCCCGGGCGCCTTCGGAGAGCTGTACGTGCAGAACGCCAAAGCCTTCCGCGACCTGTATGCCGAGCTGCGCCTCTACTACCGCGGCGCCAACCTGCACCTGCAGGAGACGCTGGCCGAGTTCTGGGCCCGCCTGCTCGAGCGCCTTTTCCGGCAGCTGCACCCGCGGCTGCTGCTGCCCGACGACTACCTGGACTGCCTGGGAAAGCAGGCCGAGCCGCTGCGGCCCTTCGCAGAGGCCCCCCGCGAGCTGCGCCTGCGCGCCACCCGCGCCTTCGTAGCGGCGCGCGCCTTCGTGCAGGGCCTGGGCGTGGCCAGCGACGTGGTCCGGAAGGTGGCCCAGGTGCGCGGAGGCCCCGCCCCCTGCCGCACATCCCGCGCCCCCACCCCGGGGCCCGGGACCTCCTTACACGCCCCACCCCGGGCGGCTGGGAGGATCCAGCACGTGAACTCTGCCCCGGGCGCGATGGCCAGGCCGGTCCCGGGCAGAAAGAGGGAAGGGAGGAGGGTTGCGGCTGGATGCTTAGCCAGCTCCAGGGGTCAGGTGGACGGGAGACGGCAGAGATGAGGGAGATGCATGTGCTCCGAGGCTGGGCCGGGGGATGCCTGGCCCCGTCGGGCAGCTCGCTCGCGTCAGACCCACCAGCATCGGGTGTGGGAGGGCATCGGCCGCAGGCGCCTGCAGCCCTGGGCGTGAGCCACCTCCACCCCAACTGGGGTCCCTAACGAGCCAGCCCCAGCCCCAGCCTCCATCCGTTCAGCGGCGTGGCTGGCGGTATTCCCGCTTCCTTGGGAGGGTTCGTGACCACGGCGCTCCTGGGAGTCGCGGCACTTGAGAGCGTATCGCCTGTTAGACCGAGCCCCACCACGGCCTGCAGGCCTGCTTGGTCATCTGAGAAGGACCCTGGCGCACCTTGTGGGGCTGCACACCTGCTGCGGGGTCGCGCTCAGGCTGCCTTGCCTCCCCAGGTGCCCCTGAGCCCGGAGTGCTCACGGGCCATCATGAAGCTGGTGTACTGCGCCCACTGCCTGGGGGTGCCCGGCGCCCGGCCCTGCCCCGACTACTGCCGCAACGTGCTCAAGGGCTGCCTGGCCAACCAGGCCGACCTGGACGCTGAGTGGAGGAACCTTCTGGGTGAGCTGCTGCCACCGCCTGCGGGAAGGGGGGTTGGGGGCGTGCGAAACCGGGCCTGTGCTCTGGAGCAGGCGGGCCCCGGGGCGAGGAACAAGATGCCCCCCGCACGTCCCGAACAGAGTGCAGCGTGGGCAGCTGCCCGGGAGGGAGCCCCGCAGGCGCACCGTCCTGCCCTTCCCCACCGGGCGCGGACATGCAACACGCGCGTGAGTTAACGTGTGCGTCGCTGCCCTGGGGTGGGCCAGCTCTGAGGTGTGCCGACGTGACGTGGGTCACCAAGCAGCTGTGCCGACACAGACGTACCACGGCGCGTACACCTGCCGCTGTGAGGTGAGCCTGCGTGCATCCATATCGACACACGGGGGCTGACGCGAGGGCTCAGCGTGCCCGTATACTGACATGTGTAAGTTCTAACGCGTGCCGACACGTCGGGCGGCACACGTGCATTCGTGCCGAGCGTGATGGCATGCCTCGAGCCAACATGAAACCGTGTGAGGTCACGTAGGCAGGTGGCGGGCCAGGTGTACGTGTGCCGACGGGCATCAGCTTACACACGCGTGCTCGACCTGCACGTGTGCCGACAGACACAGGCGCTAACGTGTACGCGGGCGGGCCTGCAGCGAGCCGACACGGAGCTGCGGCGTCTCGCGCGAGTTGCCTCGTCTCGCGCGAGCTGCCGCGTGCAAGGCAGCGCGCGGTGAGCCAGTGCGCGCGCGTACAAAGTGCTCCTGTGTGTGTGTCACGCCTGGGCCAGATTCCATGGTGCTCATCACAGACAAGTTCTGGGGCCCGGCGGGTGCCGAGAGCGTCATCGGCGGCGTGCACCTGTGGCTGGCAGAGGCCATCAGCGCCCTCCAGGACAACAGCGACACCCTCACGGCCAAGGTGCGGGCAGGGGCGTGCAGCGGGCGAGGGAGGGCGCCCCGGATACGGCCTCGCACCCTTCCAGGACCCCTGCGTTCTGCCCCCAGGTCATCCAGGGCTGCGGGAACCCCAAGGTGAACCCCCAGGGCCCCGAGCCTGAGGAGAAGCGGCGCCGGGGCAAGCTGGCGCTGCCGGAGAAGCCGCCCGCGGGCACGCTGCAGAAGCTGGTGAGCGGCCCCTCAGCCGGGCAGGCCCCAGGTGGGCGCGGTTGGGGGTCCAGGGCAGGCTGGGCCGGGGTGCCCGTGGCCTGACTGCTGCCCTGCAGGTCTCCGAGGCCAAGGCCCAGCTCCGAGATGCCCAGGACTTCTGGATCAGCCTCCCGGGGACGCTGTGCAGTGAGAAGCTGGCCATGAGCTCGGCGAGCGACGACCACTGCTGGAACGGGGTGGCCAAGGGCCGGTAGGTGCCCCGGCTGACAGCCCGTCCCTCCTCCACGGCCCCTCGCCGTCCGGGACGCCAGACGTTGTGTGCACGGGGTCACGCCCGACGTGGGACACCCGGCGGAACCAGAGCTGGGATGAGAGCCGAGTCCTCACCCTGTGCCAGCTCCCCACAGCAGGCGCCGTGCTTAGCGCATCCTCACCTTGCCGCGTGGGGTCTGCAGGGCTCCCGTCGGCCGCCGAAGCCTCTGGGGGGGGTCTCGGGCTTGCCACCGCCCTGACGCGGGGAGGGCAGTGGGCAGGCGTGCTGGGGCAGTTGCCCTGTGCGGGGAGCAGGGCAGTGACGCAGGGCCTCACTTCCCTCCCGGCCTCCAGGTACCTCCCCGAGGTGATGGGCGATGGCCTGGCCAACCAGATCAACAACCCCGAGGTGGAGGTGGACATCACCAAGCCCGACATGACCATCCGCCAGCAGATCATGCAGCTAAAGATTATGACCAACCGCCTGCGCAGCGCCTACAACGGCAACGACGTGGACTTCCAGGACGCCAGTGAGGGCGGGGCCCGGGCTGGGCGTGGCGGCTGCGAGCCTAGGGCTGGGGCCGGAACGCCAGGGAGCACCCCCAGCTGGGGAGGGGTGCAGGGACGGGGCCCTCCCGGCCCCTGGGCCTCCACGGTGGCTCTGAGGACGCTGCCGCTGCCAGGCGTGGTCACGAAGTGCCCCTGCTCCTCGTCCCCAGGCACAGCTGTGACCCGGCCCGGATGTCCTCCCAGCCTCGGCAGGCTCAGGGGGTCGGGGCGCTGTGGGCAGGGTGCAGCTGGCGTCACCGGCCCGCGAGGCCCAGCCAGAGGGGCGCGGCTCTCAGGGTCCCCAGGGCTGGGCGGGCCCGCTGGAGCCTCCTCTCGTCCCCAGGTGATGACGGCAGCGGCTCGGGCAGCGGCGAGGGCTGCCCAGACGGGGAGTGTGGCCGGAGGGTCAGCAGGAAGAGCTCCAGCTCCCGGACGCCCCTGAGCCACGCCCTCCCCGGCCTCTCCGAGCAGGGGGGCCAGAAGACGTCGGCCACGGGCTGCCCCCAGCCCTGCACGTGCCTCCTGCTCCTCTCCGTCCTCCCCCTGGTGCTCTCAGCAGCCAGGCCCCGGTGGCGGTAACTGCCCGGCCCCAGGGACCGAGGCCAAGGACTGACTTTGCCAAAACTCGAACCAGACGGTATTGAACTCCCTCGGCCGAGAGCCCCCGGGGCGGGACAGGAAGGGTTGGTGAGGGACCGCGGCCGTGACTGTGCCGGGGGCCGGGCGAGTGGCTTTGCCAGCCACCCTGGCTTTTAGTTTTGTATGAGGCCCTCAGGTCAGCAGGGAACAGCGTCCCCAAAAGCCATGCATTTCAGGGACCTCGGGGATGCCAGTGCTGTCTCTCCCCCCGGCTCCTGCGCCATCACGGCAGCGCCAGGGCCTGTGAGGAGGCGGCCCGAGCAGTGTCCCGTCCCGCCCCGCCGGAGCGCGAGCCGTGCCTTCCTCTTCCGCCTGCCCCGCTGAGCACCGGGGGCTCCGGGTGTCTGAAAGCCAGGCCCACCCCCAGCGCCCAAGAATCCCTGAGAGGGTGTCGGGGTTCCCGCCATCCGGGGTCTAACGGGGCCTTTGAGATCACGCGTGAACCTGGACCCCCTCCCCCGCCCCCCGGAGCCACCTCTGGGCTCTGCCCTCAGCCGCGTCTGTGCGGGGCCGGGCCGCTGCTCTGCCCGTCGCGTGGGCCCGCGGCCCACACAGCGACTTCCAGCCGTGCAGGAGCGCCACCTGCCGTTGTCCTGCCCCGTCTCCGCCCAGACTCAGGGCCAGTCCCAGCTCAGGGCGACACAGGCCAGGGCTGCAGGTGACCCCTGGCTGTCACTGGCCACAGGGATGCTGGGTGGCTGGTGAAACTTCAGCTCAGGACCAGCGAGACCCGGCTCTGCAGGCCGGAGGGACATCCCTTCCCTGACCCCGCCAGCTGCAGGGCCCGGGGAGCTTTGACAGTTAAGGGCTTTTCCAGCCGTGCATACTCCGCAAGCGCTTCCCGTCCTCTCAGAGCTGCTTTCTCAGCTCCTCCCGAAATGCTTTTGAAGGTCCCGGGCGACCTTCCGTGGCCCTGGGATCTGGGCGCACCCCCGCTCACTCAGGCTGTCCAGGCCCCTCCGCAGACCTGTGGCCCCACCCTCCTGGGCCCTGCCCTCTGCAGGGCCTGGGGAGGGGCTGGCGAGAGAGGAAGCCGGGCAAGGGAGGGTGGTCCTCAAGGGTCCCGGGGACGCTGAGCCCCCTTGGCCAGGGAAAGTGGTCCTGACCAGCCCCCGGGCCCTGAGAAGGCTGCTTCGCGCTGCTTTGCTTTTCCTCACGGGGTTGGGGGGGCCCTGGCCACTGGTTAGGACTTCTGGGATGTGTGGGGTCCTGCACTCCGCCAGCAGCCCAGCCTCACAGGCACACCCACCCCATCGTAACCCTGTCGTGCCTGGGCAGGGGGCTGGGCCTGGGGCCTCCTTCCCTGCGAGTGAGGGCCAGCTGAACTCTCAGGGGCTCTGGGGCAGTGACCACCCGTGTGCCAGGACGGCCACCCTTGAGCTACACTTGGACGGCCCCAGGGCGGCCTGCACTCTGGCCCTGCCCTACATGCATCTCTGGAAGGGGTGGCCCCGCCACGGTCACTGGCCAGGCAGCGGCCAGGCCTGCTGTCTCCTTGTGCTGCACCGTGTCAGCAGATGACGTGTGTTCTCTGAGTCCCCGTATGAATAAAAGGCTGGAGACCGCGTGTGGCTGCAGTGTTCCCGCTGTGCTGAGCCCGGCTGCGAGGCTGTGCCGCGGGCCGCGCACAGCAGGCCGTGGCTGGTCGGGAGGTCAGGAGGGGCTCGGACGCAGATCGTGCCTGGCGGTGTGGCCCGCGGCTGCAGAGGGCATGTCCTGCCCCCGACTGGGGTCCCCCTACCATCCCCCCTCACCACCCCTGCTCTGTACACACACATCCAGACACATGTCCCAGGACGGTTCCCGTTACCACTTCCTGCCAAGTAGCCTCAGAGATGCCCAGGAGGTCAGAGCATGGCGACCAGCGTCTCCTGAGGTCGAGCCTGGTGGGACATCCTGATGGTCCAGTCAGCCCCCAGTGCCACAGAGAGAGCCCTGCCACACCTGGCTTCTCTCAGCAGAGCACAGACCAGCCACCTGCCCTTCCCCAGGCAGTCCCGTGGGATCCTTGAGTAAAGCTGCCAGACCCACCTTTGCCCCAGGGGGCCCTGCAGCCCCACCTGGACACCAGCCTCTGCAGCACCGCACCGGGTGCAGGGCCCAGCACCTCAGCCAGAGGCTGCAACACAGAGGCGGCAGCCACTGAGGGTCACTTTATTTGGGTGTCGCAGCCCACAATGGCCTGCCAGTCAAATGTTCCGCAAAGCTTCTCTTGTCACCTGGGGCCCTGGAGCACTGAAGGACCAGCAGCCAGGGCCCTGGGCCCCGTGAGTATAAGGGAGCTGGACCCCCAGCACGGGGTCGGGGGGGCGGTGGGCAGGCAGCACACCCTGGGAGGGGGATGCAGCTCCGAGGAGGGAGTCCTGCAGGGGTCGCAGCTCCTGCTGGGCCTGGGGCAAAGCTCAGGCCTCCCTGGACACCTGCCGGGCAGCCAGTGCGTGCTCACCCGCCTACCCCTCCACGAGTCCTGGGGTGGTCCCCGTTCCTGCTGGCCCAGCTCCTCCCGGAGCCCTGTATAGGCAGGTGGGCGCCCGGACGCTCACTCGTGCCTGTAGGTGGAACGTAAGCGCCTCGACTTGCGTGGCAGCTTCAGGGCCTCAGCCTTCTGTGGCTCGTTGCCACGTTGCTCCAAGGGTTTCCTTGTGAACAGAGCTGGATGTATTTTCCCTGTGGGGGACAGGGGTCCACAGGTGAGGTGACAGCCGACGGGTCAGGAGCAGGAAGGGAGGGGGCCCGCCTCGGGGGTCTCTCTGCCTTGTCCCTGCAGCGCTGGGCCCTCCCTGCCCTGGGCCAGGCCCCGGACCACCCTTGAGCTCCCAAGCCCTGCCCACCCCAGGCCAGGTGCTGGTCAGTGAGAGGCTCCCCCTCCTCGGCTCCTGGTCCCCGTTCATTCTTCATGGGAATCCAGGAAGCCACAGACATCCTGACCGACCCACACGGACGGGCAGAGCTCAGCCAGCTCCACAGGGAGCTACGTGTGGGTGGCCTGGGCACGGCCAGCGTGGGTGTCTGCAGTGCACGCACACACTCATTCAGACACACCAGTGTTTGCATACACGGGCAGGAATGCATTCTCTGCTCCCCTCCAGGTGACACTCGGCACTCCTTTACCCGGAGACAAGCCCTCTGTCTAGAAATGATGTTTATAATCAAAGTGCTAGTCACATCCAGGATGGAGAAGTGATTCCCCAGCCATGAGACCCTAGTGAATAGTGCAAGGCTTAGAATGAGCGTGTCTGTGTCCCTACTAGAAAGTGAAGACACGTGACAGAGCCATCAAAGATGGGGCACATGGGTGGGATCCCGGCAGACCCTCCCTCTGCACAGCAGGGACTCCTTCTAGACAGGACCCCACCCTCGAAAGTGAAACCTCAGTGACCCTAAACATTTCCCTCCTCCCTTCGTGTGGCCTGAAGATAAAGACAGGGACCTTCAGAGTTTCTAGCATAGACCCATTTCTGTACCCAGCCTGGGAAAGCAGAGAAACACACCAGCAAGGAACTTGCCAAACATCTCAAAATATGCAGCGCGTTACCTGGGGAATCACAGACTGACTGTCCCGACATGAGAATATCAAGGAACAGGAGAAAATACTAAGAAATGTCTACTTTGAAGAGGTCACAGCAACATGGTAGCCTCAGCTGAAATGACCCGCTTCCCGGCAGACATGTTGAAATGTTGGGCAAAATCAAAGCATTTATCAAATCAGCAGCTACCTGAGGTCACAGGAGAGCTAAGTCCGATGCACTTTGAAAAAAAAAAAAAAAAAAAAAGGCCCTGTGGTTGCAGTGAGTGCGTGAGTGGTTATCAGATGCAGAAACATTCCCTTCTGGGCATCACAGGTGAGCAGACAGGCATGGGACATATGCAGCTGGAGCCGGCAGCCCTGTATGGCCTGGACTGTGGAAGGGATGGAAGCCCTCCCTGCTGGCTGCGGGGGGCCAAGAAAGCTTTGCTGCCAGGGCTCTGAACAGAAGCATCTCCAGCAGCATCAGCGTCCCACTGGTCCTCAGCTGATAACAGACAGGAGCAGACACAAAAGCACCCACAGAGCTCGCCCATTGTAAGGCAGAATGTGGTTCCCCGGGGAAAGAGGGAAGAGCAAGTCCCCAGCAAATCAGCCAAAAAAAACCCAAAACAAAACAAATTTAAACATTACAACATATGCCAAAAACTACCCACCACCGAGAGAGAGCCCCCTGAGAACGCCGGGCAATGGGGAGGCCGGGATAGTGTATAAGGTGTTGTGTGTGGCAGCTGCCAGTGCACCCCAGAAGGTGCAAACACACACCATACACATACGCGCCGCACACACACACACACTCCAGACGTGCACACAATGCAAACACACATCACACACATACACATCCCCACAAACACACACATGCACGACACACAGCATGTACACACATACAACGGACATACATACACAAATACATACACACCACGCATATATACACACACGCACAAGAGCCAGCACGTACACACGTAGAGCACACACGATACAGCCACACATACATACACAAACACACACGCGCACCACACACTCATACTCACACTGGCACGCCTGTCGCTCACAGGAAGCGCAGAGGGGCCCACACAGCCCGTGGGGACGCGGCGGGAGGCCTGGGCCTGCAGAGGCTGGGGGTGGGGCAGCGTAGGGAGGAGGCGAGGGGAGAGCAGAGCGTGGAGAACGGCCGGAGAACGGCCGGGCGCGCGGGCAGGCGGGGGCCTGGGGGTGTCGCTGACCCACCGCACAGCATGTGGCAGCCGAGGGGCTGGGCCAGGCTAGAGCAGCGGTGCTCAAACGGCCTGCCGCAGGACCCCTGGGCACCCATAAACTTCTTTGAGGCCCCCAAAGAGCTTTGTTTACGCGGGTTCTATCCATCCACGTCTGCGTCTTACAAATTAAGACTGAAAAAATGTGTTTAAGTGCTTAGTAATACACGGAAAAAGTAACACTAACCAACCCATCACATATTCACGTAAAGAACATGTTTTTAGGAAAAATCTGTACTTGGCCACATCAGAGCCCGCACTGTGAGGGGAGCCCGGCCCTCTAGAGATTCTGTGTCGTCAGGACTTGTTGACGGGAAATAGCTGCTTCAGTGACAGCTTCCCAGTGCCGGGGTGTGTGTGTGTGTGTGTGTGCGCGCGCGCCCATCCGTGTGGTCACGGGGAGTGACCGTGTGCGGGCAAGTGTGTATAAGCGGGTGTCCGTGGGTGAGTGTGAGCGCCTGCCTGTGCCTCTCCGCTGCCAGACCCTCCATTCCCGCGCCAGGCCACCGGCCCGGCCATCCACCTGTCCCTGAAGCCCAGAGGGAGGGCGCAGAGGCCGCAGGCAGGGAGATCCCTGCAGACCGGCGGGTATGGGGCCCACAGACCACCCACACCACGTCTAGAAATGCCCTCCCGGTGGAACCAGGCATGCGGCTCCCCCTGAAAAGGGTCCGGGGCCCGCGACCAGCCCGCGACGTACTGGACCATGGACAGCGCCATCCTCCGCACGGTGCCCTTGTCAGCAGGGGCCTTCAGCGGGCTGTGCGCCTGCGCGCTCCTCTCCAGCAGGTCCTGCGACAGCTCAACGCAGAAATGACACACACCCCGGTAGGACCCGAAGTTGCTGCACGGCGCGCACCGGCCCAAGGTCCCCGACGCCACGTGACGCGACCTCCCCAAGTCGCTGGCGCTGCTCCTGGGGTCCCCATCCCGAGACCCCCCGGCCGCCCTCCTCGCTGCCCGACCCTGCAGACGACAGCTTCGGTTCCTGGCCACCCTGGGCCGGTACCAGCTCCTCCAGATTCACTGGCTCTGCAGCTGATTCCAGGATTGAGCAGGGACAGTTGCGAACGGTTACACGTTTGGAAAGTACCCGAAAAATGCTATTAGGAGAAAGCAGAAGTCAAGAGTGCTGGCCCAGCAAGCCGCCTTCTTTAGCAAGGGCCCACGCCCATGCCGCCGGAGCCCCCGGGGCACGCGGTGGACAGCACTAAGCAGCCCCCCACCCTGGGGCCTCTCCGGGGACCCCTCCAGGGACCCACCGCAAGGGTGGGAGTCACATGGGAGGCTCGGCGCCAAACCTGGGCATCGTAACCGAGGAGAGACTGGAAAATGCACGCAAGACGCCTCCCTAAGGATCGCTATACCCATTGCACACCAAAACGGAATGAACTTTGGGTACACTGGTTAAATAAAATACATTATTAAAATGAATTCCACCTGTTCCACCTTCTTCTAACGCGGCTCCTAGAAACATTCAAATCCTACACGTGCGGGCATCACACTTCTGCTACTTGGAGCTGCTCGCCACCTCCGCTCACAGCCTCTGCTCTCCAAGTGTGGCCCCTGGACCAGCAGCAGCATCACCAGAAATGCAGATTCCTGGGCCCCACCCCAAGCCCACTAAGGCCGAAATGCCGGGCCCGGGGCCCACCTGTGATTAACTTTTTCTGTGAGGGGCCCAGTGGTAAACAGTTAAGGCTTTGTGGGCCTAGGGGATCTCTGTCACGACTACACATTGATTCTGCAGCACAAAATCAGCCGCGGTGATGCGTGAGAGGACGGTGGGGCTGCAGCCCAGCACGACGTCACCCATGAGAAGGGCGGGGCTGGCAGTCGTGAGCTCTCCAGGGGACTGCATGATCCCACGGAGAGGAAAGACAGCCCAGCTTCAACAACTAAACAAGAAGTAGGGAAAGAGGGGGGGCGACCATCACGACTGAAAGAAGCATACGGCCTTTAATGACCACACGCGGTACGTGCGTTTGTTTGAGTCTGGATTCGTGGAAGGCCGTTCTAAAAAGATACCGACGAGACAACTGTGGAAACGGATCGCTGAAGGACTACCAGAGGATGCTAGGAAATTTATATCTGATGTTCAGGTGAGATGATAGTGTTTGTGATGATGCTAAAAAAGAAGAGAGAGAGAGAGAGAAGGATGTGTCTTTAGCTGGTAGAGACACACACGGAAGTCTTTATGGCTGAGGCGATCCGTGTTGAATTTACTCTAAGTGGTTGGCAGTAGGATTCAGGGCAGGGAGTGCGGATGTGGGGTAAGAAGCGTCCTATACTGACAACTGTTTACTCTGGATGATGGGTCCATGGAAATTCACTGCACTATGTTCTTTTGTGTCATATTTTTCAGAATAAAAAGGTTTTTTTTAAGTGAAGGAGAGATTTTTACAAGGATTTTTTTTAAAAAAAGAATTAAAAGGCTTTATGCAGCCCCCAACTCCTTCATTAATACTTAAGTTACTGCAATTGAATGAGGATTCTTCTATGGGTCCCCGCAGGCAGACACTCAGCCTCCATTCTCCACCCCCCGCCAAGAGGCGGTACCTGCCCCACCCCCTCCTCACTCACTAGCTCTGCTCGGAGCCCCGCACCCTCCCAGCTCCTGCCCCCGGAAGCCTCCACTGAAAGGGAGACAGGGCACGAGGACCACAGTGACCTCTACTCTGCTCCTAAGATCCCCCTTGAACTTGAAATTACTGTAAGACAACAACTTCAAAGAAAAACAGCAGACACACAAATTAGACATAAGCTAATGCTGCCATAAAACGAAAACTGCAGTGTTGGTTTTCAAACCCTCCACCTTGGACTCTAGCGTCTCACTGGCCACTGACTACTTAACAGCAGAGCGTCTGGGAACAGCCTGAAGCACAACCAAGGAGGCTCTGGACGCCGAGCAAGGGGGAGATGAGAGAGGCCCAGGCTGAGCCCGGGTGAGCTGGTCCTGACACGTCCAGGGCCAAGGCAGACCCTCAGACGGAAGCCTTACCCCACCTCCCTGAGAGGCCTCTCCCAGCCTCCTGCACACAGGACCCACCCAGGCAGCGGGGGCTCCGCGGGCTCGGGGCCTCCTCCCCACGTGCACCTGCTCACCACGTGGTCAGGCTCGCGCTCCCGGCACCCAGCCTGCCCTGTGGTCACACTTCAGAGAACACAAGGCAAGAGCAGAGGAGCTGAACCTGAGGAGCGGGAAGACAGTGTCTCGGTGATCAGAGGAGCTCTGCCTGCCTGGGGGGCACCGGGCGGGCCTGGGGAAAGCCTTTTCTCAAGAAAGAGATTCCAGGGGTTTCCCTGGTGGCGCAGTGGTTGAGAATCCGCCCCGCGATGCAGGGGACGCGGGTTCATGCCCCGGTTTAGGAAGATCCCACGTGCCGCGGAGCGGCTGGGCCTGCGCCTCCGGAGCCTGCGCTCCACAACGGTGAGAGGCCCGCGTACCGCCAAAAAAAAAAAAAAAAAAAGAAAGAGATTCCAGAGACGGAGACAAGGCCAGAGACAAACAGAGCCTCGTCCAGCCAAGGGGAAATTTCCCCAGTTGAAGTCCACACCGCATGCCATTCCCTCACCTCCCAGGAGGCCCCGACCACGATCAGGGAAAGCTCTCGGCCCCTCTGAGGGCCCTCTTGGTGGACGTCAGCCCCGGGTCTGGCCTGGCCTCGCATGGCTGGCCGTCAGGGTCCAGGTTTGCTCCCCGAGGGGGGGAACGTCCCCCTGCAGGTGCTGGCTCTCTCCACGTGTGCCCCCCAGGGAGCCGCCCAGCTGGGCTGTGGCCGGCTGCAGCCTGCAGGCAGCCTGGGGTGAGGATGTCAGCGCGCACAGCCGCCGAGCAGAGAACAGATCAGAGGGTCCTCAGTAGGTCACACACAGGGCAATTCCACTCTGGGAGCCCATCCAAAACCACCAGGGCAGGCGTCCGGCAAGGCTCAGGGGCGCCTGGCAGCACCGTTCACAACAGGCCAGGGTGGGCCTCTCGCGTGCATCTGCAGGACGCCTGCCCTCCCGCTCCCATGGCGACCCCCGTCCTGAGGCCCCAAACAGCTGTGCACATGGCTCGTAAGGGACACACGTCACTCGGCATCATGGCAACGAGCTCAGGACACCCCAGTGACTGTGATAGTTTCCTCCTGTTTGCTGCTTCCCAGCCCGCCCACCTTATTGTCCATTCACCCCATGTGAACTGGGTCCATCCAAGGGGAGGGGGCGGTACTGGTGGACAGCTGAGAAGAGAGCCGGGTGGAGGGGTGGGCTGGTGCACGGGAGAGGGGGGACTGGGGGACCGGGGGATAGGTAGACAGTTCCATGGGGGATGGGTGGGCCGGTGGACGGTTGGACAAGGAACAGTTGGATGGGAGGATGGGGACAGGTGGATGGGAGATGGGGGACTGGGGGATGGTGGGTGGGGTCGGGGATGAGTAGACAGTCGGACAGGGCACTGGTGCACAGCGATGGGGTGGGGACGGGGCAGTGTAGACACTGAGCTGGGCCGCGGGGTCCCACGAGCTGACCTGGGGCTCAGGCACCACACTCTTGGCAATGTTGGGCTTGAAGGACCCGGTCAGATGGTACAGGAGGAGGCGTGTGCTGAGGGGCATGAGGTCCTCATCCGCGCACTTGGTCACGTCGGCCCCGTTGTCCGGCAGAAGGCTGACAGTGTCAACGTGACAGTGAACCTGCAGGGAGGTGGCCAGCCTGGTGAGGACAGCAGGCGCTCTCAGGGAGGGCCGGGAGCCCAGGGAGGCCCCACGCCCACACCAGCTCGAAGGCAGGACACCCGCTCTCGGCTGCGCGTGGGGAAGGCATGCGGCCCCTACCCCTCTTTCCCATCTGACCCCGTACATCCATCCCACTTGGGGGCTTCACAGGGCGGCAAGGGGAGGGAGGACAGCCGCACCCATGCGAGGGGCCCGTCGCCCAGGACCCTCCAGGTCGGCGCTCCTGCAAGGTCACCCTGCAGACTGCCGTGGGGGCGGGATCACAGCAGCCGCAGCGAGTACCGTATAGCCCTTGGCGTCGGCCACCTCGGGGCTGGCAAGGTTG